>NW_006768814.1:357175-466760 GCF_000204055.1 Melampsora larici-populina 98AG31
AAAAATACTCATCATGACGCCCCAACATCTAGGAACAAGGTGCATATTTTTTCAGGTTTTTAGCTCTCTTCCGGTTACTCAGGATTTTTCTATGTCAGTAGTTTTCTTTACCGCCCGGTAAAGATTACATTTGGTGTAGTGTTACAGGGTCCAACATAATGTGGAATTTCTGCGGCGAAGCGTTTCACGATGCCTGCCTCGTTATTTTCGCGTTCGTGTCGAACGGCCGGGCCAAAGTTGACCATATTTCAATCTTCAAAGAATAGACGGCCCAATTGTTTGAGGGAATTGTCAAAAGAGTAGCCGCGGACGATTGTTCTGGAAGGATTTCCTGCGCCTTGATTTTGCAAGTCTATTCGAGCGGCAGCGTAATTTGACAGACCAATTCGACGCAAAGTTATGATACGTGCTACTCATAATTCCACAGCTTCGGAAAACTGGAAGCACCAGGCGCACTTGCCCAAGCTCCATCGCGACAGGCACCCCGAGTACAACAAATTCAGCACGTTTCAGCTATCGATCCATACATAATATGGTCTTTCTCGAATAAGAGTACATCATTCCAGGCATACACCGTCAAATTACTCGTACCACAATGTGATTACTCAGCGAACATGTACGATGCCACAACGGAGACCTGATGGGTCAAGTTGAAATCGTCGAGGTACACCAATGTAAAGAATAGCTGGCAAACGTCGATCATGGCCGCACAAAGTCAAAAGACAAGACCTGACATAAAATCTATGACATAACATAGTACGGCAAATGGCACACTGCCCAATCACGGACACGCCCCGGTTTCCTTCAATCTCAATCTGAATGCTCCGCAACAATGTCAATGGCTTGTAACCCTCACTTTGAAACGGCCAATAGTGATTTAATAAATCCTAGGATGACCTCCCACAGTCCAGCTCCTGTCAGCGGTGGCAACCAAGCGGCAATCTGAAAGCTGTACGGTTCCGTTAACTTCATTCACTGAGAGAAGCTCGAGGGAAACCTACAAACCTTGACCGTCCAAGTACCTTCATGGTACGCCGCCGTGTTGCCAAAAAAATCGACAATATTCCCAACGTCGACAATAGTCAAATCTAAGCGACACAGTAGTTCCACGTCACAACTATACTGAGCAACGAATTCGACATAACACAGATCCTGCATTGGGTTTCGACGTTAATACATATGCGCAGCACACCGACATTGGACAGTTCTGTGGCTTACCGCGTCATCCCAATCTCTATGCATTACGGTAAATATCAAGTCGTTTGCGTCGTAGGAATTGTCATGCCAATGCCTGAAGGAGATTACTCTGCCGCGGCTCCTTACCGCGATAGAATTTGCCAGCGTGGTGAAACTTGGTCTCAACCCATCGAGCTCAATAGTACAAGCCTTGTCTGCATATAGGACTGAGCCCGATGGCCGAGGTCCCCCAATCACTGACCCCTCCACCCGGTAATATTGGGCAGCTCGTAGAGTTGGATTGCAGGCCTCCTCTGCAATACGCATATTCACAACCATTAACTCACCCCTTCCCACTACCGCCTGAGTTGCAAAAAAGTTCTGAGGTCTTGCGTCAGCAGACTCGTGCTCAGTCTGTAACAAAGCATATCCATTAGTGTATGCCCTCTTGAAGCCTGGGACGATGTGGCGCCACCAACCTTGGTTGTCAGTGCAAACACGCCATTGAACCGCATTTCACAGGAACCACGCATAGTCGAATTTATACAACGCAAGTTTGAAGCCATGTGTACGGTTGATTATCGAAAAGAATGTGATTTAGCAAATGATTGCGATGGATGGTCACGTAGATTTTGAAATATTTAAAATTTTAATTGTTGTAAAGTGATTGTAAATGAAAGGTCATTCATGAGTTCGCCGCGCAATGAGAGGTTTATAACCTATGGAGACCCCGCTGCTAAGCAGAAGAGACACGTCGAAAAAATCTGATGCTCCACCACACCCTGGCCATGAAGGCCTCGGTGGAGATGCCTGGCAAATTGCAGCCACGTTGCCAATTGCCAGGGTCTTGACCCACAGTTTCACGGACGTGTTGCAGCCACGACCCTATCATCAAACATTTTGGGGCACCATTCCTTCGCTCATGGTTCGATATATGAAAATCGATGGACCATAGCCCAGGGTCCGCCTGCGAGCGATATTTCCGATGCGAATGTCAGACATCGGCGTCTGTAACGAATGGAAAGCAAACCGTGGAAGCTGGGTGAAATACACAGCGATGATTGTAACGAAGCCTCGAAGCAATAACTCGGCAAACGAACAATCTTTTCTTTAACTCATTAAGACATGCGGGGGATCGAACGCTACAAAAAACCCCAAAATAAGACGAAGACAAATAGCAGAAAATGAATGGACAAGCAGTAGAAGATCTGTCTCGTAGAACACATTCATTCAAACATTTTAACAAAACTTGTATTAAGCATAGCTGGGACATTTCAAAAGTAATGGTTAATCCATCATAGTTTACGACGTTTGCCCTCCTGGAGCCTGGTGGAGCCGCTTGGACCTGCTACCATGGCATCCGCCGTCGGGTTTACATTCTCATCGGTGGCTGCATTTGCGACCTGTTGCAAATAGGAGGCTAGCGCAGCGTGGTCTTCAGCCGTAGGCTTAGGCATCGGTTCCACGGCTCCAGAGGCATGTAACGCGGAGGGGCTGACGCAATGCAACTCAGTAAAAGTCAGTGTTGCTCATAATGCAGGTAGAGATGCGCATTCAGGTACAGAGGAGGAATTTGTACCTCGAAAATGTTGCCATTGTGAGGCTCGTGTTTGATATTGACGCAGGCGTAGGGGAGCTATCTGGTCCACTCACGGTGGTCTCGGTGGCGCTTTAGGGAGAACGTATTAGTATGGGGTGGGTTATGCAACTGAGTGAAACTGGGTAGACTTACCGTGCCAATCTAACCCTGCCACCTTTGGTCATCCGGGTCGCAGTGGGAGTCGCGAGGGTGGCACCCGCCCTGATACTCTCATGGCCAGTAGCGACCGAGATCGAATACACCTAGTGAGGGCATAGCATGAGAATCAGATCATAGGACCACAGAATAGGCAAGGGGGACTGACCTCAACTTGAAAAGTATAACTCTTGACCTCCCTGCCACCGACGATGTTGGATTGAATATGCTTGCCTGCAATGTAACCATGTACACTCGTTTCTTTGCCGATTTGAATGATATTGAGAGCTTTGACGAGGTTTTGAACTGGCCGGCACCAATACTCCAGTAGAAACTCGCAGAGTTTTCCAGTCTAGGAGGTAACAAACAACGAAAACAGGGATAGGAACACAGAGATTAGTCACGATCATCACGCCGTCAACGCAAGCAGAGTGCACCTACCATGGGGTTGTAGTCAGTGTGGCGCATCAAGAAGACACACGTAGGTTTACCCTCGTGGGCCTCTTCTTGCACCACCCGCTTGCTGACCACGATGCCAATCGAGTTGAGAGATACGTTGTTGGTCAAGCAACCGGAAAAGGTGTCCGCGTCACCGGCAGGGATGTGGTGACTGAGTTCCGTCACAATGCGAGGGATAGGCTCTCCATTCAACGGTAGGAATTTCCCTGAAGTGTAATGCATGTTTCCGACAGCCAGACCGATGCCTTGAGCTGCATAGTAAGTGATGAAAAGCTCGTGCTCTAGAGGAGAACTGCCGTTGATACCAGCACAGTTTATTCCAGATGTGACAGACCGAAACCCGTACGCGGCGTTGACGGTGGTTGGAACCTAGAAATCAAACGTCAATGGAATATGACACCTTGGTTGACCTGAAAGTAACAACGACGACTAACTTGGGCGTGTACCTCAAAGATGGAAGAGACATAGGCTGGCTGAGATCGGCGATTTACTCCCAAAGACATACTTAAAGATAGTAGATGATCAAAAGGTAATGAAGGGGGGGGACACGGCAGACAGATGAGTGTCACCCAATAGAACACAGGAGCTTATATACGTCAAAAATGGCATTCGCACCTTTACTCTGCCTTCACCGGAGGACGCACACAAACAACTCGCACCAAATAGCATACGAAAAGCACGCCACCGACCTGTCCAGATGACTGGAGGTGTTTAAAGTAAGTGGTGCAAGGAATGTGTTCCGTTCCTTCACAGTGTATGTGACGATAGCGGGAAGGTATTAACGCAAGGAGCACACGCAGGAATGCATCTTGGAGGTGCTGAGCTTATCTTGGAAGCAACCACAGCAGATCGAGCACCGCAACTGTTACGTAACGGGGAGAGTATAGCCATGAAACATATATAGTCAGGAATGTACCGCACTGACAACGGCGGCCTAACCTCACCTCGGGTGCAACCACAATCATGTCGACCGTCCGAGTTGCCCTGGGACGTGTATAGCCATGAAACAGAGGAGTCCATGGCTTCTTAGGCTTACTCTGTGACGTGTATAGCCATGAAACATACATATTTATGGGTCTTGATGGCTTGTGTGTCAAGGAAACATTCGGCTCGGCACTTTTTTTACAAGAAACCCATGTTGTCTTATTGTAGGTAATTTTGAAACTATTTCGGAATCAGGCATTCCATATGAATCCTGAAGTACGTCTAGTTCTTCGATGAAGTCAACCCAATCCTCTTCTGGCTTTCCACTATACTTCAGGTAGTTATCTACCTTCGGATAGTTCCTAGCGCTAGTATATTGTTGGGCAGATATCTCCACAATATCTGAAGTAGCTTTGTACGCGTCTGTTGCATGATTTACACCACGATTTCCTGTGGTCCTCAACTCAGCTTCACTTACACCTTGAGTACTCTCCACAAGTATCTTCTCCGTTACTAACTTCTCTTGTTCAGACTGTAGTCTAGATATATTCCGAGACACATTGTCAATATGTGTCTTCATATCCTGAAATTGACGCGTAAAATCAATTTTCAATTCTCTGATACTTTGTCTCTCATTGTCACGATTCAGAGTCAATTGTTCCATGGCTTCACACATGTTCGATGTGTCCCTGGTCAATTCCTCTGAAGCCGTTGTGGAAATCAAAATGTCAGAAGGGTTCAATTTATAATCTTACAAAACATCTACAGTCTAAATCTCTTTTAAGGACTACACCTGAGACTTTCTGGACTATCCAGGGATCTTGTCTCTCAGACTCTTTATTCAACACTCTCATATTTGTTGTGATTACTTTTTCATCAAGACATGTACATTCATTTCAATATTCTAACTTACAACTAAATAAAAGAAGCCAATAGGAGGAAACATAATAGACCAAGAGTCAATAAATTCAAGGTATCAATAGTTAACTAGATCCTAGAACAGAGCTTGATCAGGAATCAATAACAAAATAACAATAAAACAAGTGAACAGGACTGTCTGAAGGTGGTAATAGGCTGGAAGCAATTCAGAATTGGTTAATAGGAATGTTATATCAAAGTGAACCTCACCTGAAGGAGATTAGGATGATCAATCCGGGCTAATAGCTTAGAAACAAACTCTACAGTATGTACAAATAAGTTAAAGGCAGTCAGCAACCATCCAAAACTAGAGGAAAAAGAAATAACATACATAGAAGAGTTATCAAATTCAAAGGCTGAGATCGAAATGATTAACTGAACATGAGGATCGATTTTGGGGTATATACCTAGAAAAAACAATTAGAAAGTGTTAGTGGGATGTGAAAGATCAAAACAAATCAGAGATGAAAGTTTGAGGAGAAATTTTGAAGGTGGTGGTTAGAAAGAGGCTGGGATCGATTTGAATGGAGCCACAGTCTTTAGAAGATGAATACAAGACTCACCTTAGTTCATACTTGAATCATATCTTCATCAAAGATCAAAATCGAAATTAGAAGATGATAGGAAGTTCGATTTTTGAGGTTGATGTCCCAAGCTAAACTAGATTAAGATCAGGTCTCGAGATCGAAATTGGATAGAGTATGTTGAAGATGGTATTGATAAGAGGTTCGATTTTGGGGGACAATCCCTATAATGAGATAATTGAAGATGGAAATCAGAGCTGGAGATCGAAATTAGATAGAAATCAATCTTAGAAGATGAACAATGTAAGAAAACAAATAAGAGAAGAATTGAAAGGTACTTACATATTAACATGAATGATAAAACAACTTGGAGAATGATCGGTTGGAGTAAAAACAGGTTGGGGTTGAGATGTGAATGATCGAGTTTTTGGGATTGAGGAAAGGTATAAAGAGGGCTTCACTTGAGAGGAGGAAAAGAAAAAAAATCATCAATCCATCAGTTTTATGTGTGTGTGTTTGCGTGTGTGTCTTGAGAGTGTTTTCTTCTTTTCTTTTAAAGTATCAGGTGTTATCGAGTGTTCTTTTTATTAGCGTCTTGTTTGTGTTGTGTGTTTGAAGTTTAAAGTCCTAAAAGTTATTGAATGAGAGTATAATGTTTTTAGTTAGTAGTGAACTTCTTTGATAACAGAGACAAAGAAAAGTAATCCTACCTTGAGTCTAATTGTTATCAGGTGTTATTGTGTGCTTTCTTTCTTTTTTTTGCTGAGCTCGGTGATTGAAGTCTATAGTCTTATTTTTATTTAATTATTATATTTTATTACCTCAAAAATCGAAATTTGGCCCCGAGTCCAAGTACTATACCTTCCGGATAAAACCCCACCACCGACAAAGCCTCTTCCCCCTCTTTACTACCGTAATTGCACTTGTGTGTGATTTACATCAAGTTTCGCCAAACCTGCCTCTTGATCCAAGTCGAGGCCAGGTCAAGTCAGGTTCGGGAATTTATTCCAGTCCTGTACAGCTGTGTTACACCAGCGTAACATTCAACAATCAACCGCAATTCACATATCCTTGCATTACCACCTTGTGTAGGGTGGTGTGTAGTATTATTAGACTCCGCCAAACGCTGCGCATCCAAGCGTGTGGTGTAAACTAGGTTTCAGAAAACCTTAAAAAGACAAAGAAGTAAAATTGAGAAGCCTCATCTTAAAACTCGAAATCTTTTTTGAAGGACGAGGGCAGCTTTGCAGCACCTGTAGTTTCATCCGCTCTCACAAGTGGTGATTCTTCCCCTCTCCGGCTCAGCCTACGCTACACTGCGTAGGAGTTCTACACTGTGCTCGTTATGTGCATTAGCTGTGCGATGGCCTGTTGGTCCCTTCCATGCTGTTCTAATGCTTGTTCAAACACTTCTAGTTTACTATCTAGTACTTCATTTATTTCCACGACATTGTCGATTAACTCTTGTACTGATAACATCTCGTTTCTCATTAACTCAATGCTTTCGGATTGAATCAACATTCTATCTTTACAAAATGTGATTCCCTCAGCTTGGGCTTTTAATTGACCATTAATTGTCCCAAAATTCACTCGCATGACTGTTTCCAGCTCCACTAGCTTTGTAAGCATAGTATTATTGCTCGGTAAAGACAGTGAAGCTATATTACTAGTACCATTATGACCCCTCGACCCAACTTTTACATTAAGGGGACTACTTGTAGTTATAGGATTCGATACAAGGGAAGCAGGAACAATACCCGGTATAGCTTTAGAAGCAGCAACAGGTATTACAGAAACGGCAGATGGTGTAGAGACAGCAGCAGGCCCAGTAGATGGCAGCAAGGAAGCGGAAGATACATGAGTAGATACATTTCCTTTCAAGCCTTTCTTACTAGCATCATTCCTTCCGGAACCTGAAAGTTCTCCTGACCCTCCACCATGACTTGCATGGACCCCGATGGCTGAGCTACCACCATCGTTCCTTTGGGGTGAGGGTACTGTGGGTTTAACTGTATATGTTGAGGAACCATCTGTGGATTTATCGGGTGAGACGCCTTGCGTTTGTTTGGATAATTTTCCACCTGTCGTGGTTGACTCGACGGTATAAATCTGTTGTTTACCTTTTGAGTAAACGTCAAATTCGAGCGAGGCTTCACCTCCCTGATGGGGCGGTGCATCCCGAGGTAAGTTATCTCCGGGGACGGAGCCTTGAAGCTGACTAGTCGAACTTCCAGGTCCTCCACATGGCTTTTCAATTGGTGCACTTGCCGTTCGTACGCTTGGATCGTCTCCTTTAGGACCACGATTTGAGCGTCCTTGGGGTCGTTGCGTACGAACTTCAGATCTCAAAGGGTTTGTAAGCCTTCCCGATCTAAGTCCTGTGGTAATTGTTGGAGGTAAGTCAAACAGCCCTTTACCTCGCTTCGATACGACAGGATCACCTACTTCCATCGTCGTATTGGTAGCATTCACCGACGGGTCACCGTGAGTGTAGACTATGAGATTGCTTTGATCATCAACGATGGGGTTCGCTCCAACCGGAGCTTCTCCCGATGTCATAGCATCGGTCATTACCGTGTCTGTCGCGGAACTGTTGTTCACAACCGCCTTACTACCCTTCTTACCACCTTTAGTGGTAATCACGGCCGCAGTAGCAAGAGCGGGTGGGTTGATCTCGTTGTTGGACATATTGTGTCTATCGAGATCAACGTCACCAGCCATTATGACGTTTGAGTTATAATGGGTTAAGATTCAAGAAGGAAAACAAAAATTAAACGTAGCAATAACGAGATCAAAGGATGAAGAACGACAAGATATTGATTTGTAAGAAAAAATCCACAGTAGTCAGTATCCACTCGTACTACAAATTCTCCTCAGTTAATACAGAACAAACCTGTATTGTTAAAAACTGAGCTTTTAAATGGGCTGTTATTTGTTCGGAACCGAATAAGATCAGTCAGAGTCTAATACTATCGTAAAACAACCACAATTGTTAGTTATTTTTTGTTAAACTATCCCCAAGACCGACTCACGAATGACGATATATCTTGGGATCTGTGATAGTTGATAGACGAAATTTGTACGATTTGGATGTAGCTATAATAGACCGTTCAAAATTTAATCAGCTTCCTTCTTTCTAAAACACGAAAGAAATTCAATGATTATGCTCTTTTGTTATACTCTGCAGATATGTTGCAGGACTATAACAAAAGAAATCAAAAAAATATGTATATATATGATATCCTAGCAATTTAGGCCAGACCCCCAATTGTCAACAAGCTTAGGTTTATAACCGTAAGTTGTTACAAATATTTATGGATTGACAAATCCAGTTCACGAATATGAATCAAAGAACTATAGCCTTTACAATCAAGCAAGATAAACGCGTGGACAACACTAACCAAACTGGTTTAAATTAATTTTAAAGGAGTTTGGAATGAGGTGGACGCGAGGTTTGTAACTGTGAGCGATTTAAGCTAATAGTTGATTAATTTGATTGAATAAAAGATAGAGCGAAAAGAACAAATCATAAGAAAAACAAGCTGGGTTTTATACCCTTAAACAACCAACTCAAACACGTACAACTTGAGCAATTTTACAATAATATCATATTCACGTAATTGTGGAATTCCGGTGGCACATTCTAGAATATTACTAATGCCGAGCCCAACGCTCCTTTCGTCTAAGAGTCATCCCATAACAGCCTTATGTAATCCCTCCATTCATCAGTATACTTCCCAGACCGCCGGAGTAACATTCCCCACATGTTGTCCGGTTAGGTTTTAGATGTTATGTCACTCGAGGAGGGTTCCCAATCCTTCTCGAGAGCCAAGAACTGGGATAGCCTACTTCTTTCAGGAGTTCATAACATAATTCGTTAATTCACGATCTCTTCGCACGAGTATCATGACTTTATATAATTATGTTATCACGTAAAAAGAATATAAGAAGAATATAGGCGAGAGACATATAAAATATGTAATTGATAAAAGAAGATAAATTTAAAACTAAAAGAAAGAGAAATAAAATAATGAACTGAGAGAAATAATTGATCTTCAAAACTAAATAGTTATCTCATCCTGTTCAGCCAGGAGACAAGTTGTCTAGGCAACTTATGCCCTGGCTGACAGGACATGCACAATACACTTGGGCATTTGTTGGGCTCAATAGTGAGGTAAGTGTTCCACTTTTTGATGAGCAGTGCAACAAGGCATATCCAACATCTTGTGTTTTTCTTTGACACAGGCTGGGCCTAGGTCACGCGACTGGTCAAAGACAAAGGGAACATACTCTGAGTCTCAGAAGGGTTTTGCCCCGATGTCTCATCAAAGGACGTCAAAAATTGATTCCAACAACATCATGTGGTCATCAAGCAAGACATCCTTTTGACAACCACAGAGTCCCCCAAAAGTTCACTCGATAGCGGAGCTCTCAGAACAGCCCATACAGACGCCTTGAGGACACCCTACATAGACTGAATAGGGACCCTTTTGGAAGCCCACGGGGTGTCACAAAACCCTGCTCGGGTCCAGGCTCCTTGGATCAGTTTCGTACGGATGTCCGTCCCCCTGCAAGAAAAACCGGTTGTCCATAGGACATTGGTGTGTCCTTGTGGTGTACAGCTTTGGAAAGCCCAAAGTCAGGTCAGAAACTAACCTAACAAAGTCCCTCTTGGGGAGCCAGCTTGTGAGAGAGGGACTGACATTAGGCATTGGGCAAAATTTTCGCTGGATTTTTTGATTTTTTTGGCCAACCAGCGGTGCGCCTCACGAAGCAGGTCAAAGATTGCCAATGTGACTGTTGCTTTGCTGGGTTACCTTTTCGGTTTTAATTTTAATTTGCCTTGGTCTGATGACCGCTTAATTCTTGTCTTTGAACTTCCCGCTCTTCAACTCAAGAAGTTTGTTGTCAATCGACATTTCTCAGGTTTGTAGTGATTTTTGATGATTGTCTTTCATCATTTCCCTTTGCCATACCAGTATAGATTCGGAACAGAGGACCCGGTGCAATGCATATGTGAAAAGCTGTGAAATTGAAAGGCTTCCTTTGTGGCGTGATTAGGGCTTGTGGCTTTCACAGATCGAGCAAGGATACTCTACGCCACCTAACTTAACTAAGTCCCTCTCGGACAAGCGAGTAGTCGAGAGAGGGACTTATGGCTTATACATGAAATTTGGTGTGTGAGCCAATTTTTTTTGGCTGGGGACTTTTTCTACCCTGGATAGCTCCATCCCCTGCAAATAAATATCCTCTTGACCTAAGAAAGGACTTGTGCGCCTGCTCAACCTACACATATTGGATCTTCTAAATTTATTTCATTGGGTTTCAGAAAATGCTAGAAACCTGAAAAATTGAGTTTTGTGTAACAATCCAGCTTGCCTGGTGTGAGGTTTTGACACGTTGGACAGCTTTCTCAGGTATTGAGGTGTTTTTTTGAAACTTTACCCCCTTATTACTCTGCAATCAATGAGCCAGATGAGGAGTGAGATACATTCAGGTGCGTAGAATCAGCAGGCGCACAGCACTTCTCTTTGGTCCAGAGGATATTTATTTGTAGAAGACTGAGATACGGGGGTTTGAAAAGATCACCAAGATTTTTTTGGCTCACACACCAAAATTTGTGTATAAGCCATAAGTCCCTCTCTCAACTACTTGCTTGTCCGAGAGGGACTTAGTTAAGTTAGGTACGCCACGTAAATTTTCAGAAAACTTTTGCAAAGCAAAACAAGAAATAATTTTCTTGCTATGCTTTTGGTGGCTTTGATATTGTGTCAGCCATGGCTTATCAGGATTCCAAGAAATCTGAACTACATTTGAATTGGTTCCAGCTAGGCCTTCGCCCCGGCCCCTCCCCGGCCCTTCTCGGCTCTCTCGAAGCCCGCCCCCGAAATTCCCCGGTGGAAAACATTTGCGAAAACTGGTCCCGGCTCCCGACCTCGCAAGTGCGGGAGTCGGGGATTCCCCGCAATTCCAGGGGTGCAGCGCAGATTTAGCGGTGCAGGCCTCACTTTTAGCGCATTTTAGCCCCTCCAGCGTCCCCGAAGCCCGCCCCCGCAAGCTCCCCGCCATTTGTTTCTTCCCAACACTCATCCCGGCTCCCGACCTCGCGGGGGCGGGAGCCGGGGAGTCCCCGGAATTGCGGGGCCGGGGTGAAGGCCTAGTTCCAGCAACCAAAAATCAAAAAAAAATCAAAAACCTTGCACAATTTTATCCACAAAATTTGGCACAGAAGCCAAAGGTTTTCGGAGAGTTGTGGTATCAGTCTTTCACTGAGACTCCCTGAGACAATACCTGGCACATACAGGGATAGTACAATTTCTTCTCAAGTGGTGCATTTTTTATTCTCTGAAATTCCGGGCGTCTAAAAAGGTGTTTTTCAAAGGAAGCAAAGGCCAAGTCAAGAAAAAGGAACCTACATTAATTTGTTTAGAACATCAAATCAAGTGGTTGGGTAAGAAGAAGTCGCATAAGCTCTGTGAAAAGTAGACCCACCAAGACATGAATTGAGTAAATCAAAAGAAATGATATAAAGAAGATTAAAATAATGAATTGCTCCAAAAGAAAACAACAGTATAATTCTGAATGATAAAAGAAAACTATTCAAGATATCTTTGTAGTTCCTTTCAAAAAACAAGCTTTGTAAAATTTACCGCGCTCTTAGCCACATGAACATAAAGGTTGAGAGCCATTACGAGGATTGAGGGCTTCAAGAATATCATTTCAAGTGGCAGTATAAACAATAGAATGTAATGAGAATGATAATTGAACGGTCGAATTTGATTGTGAAAACTTATAAGATTAGCTTCATTGGCCAATAAGAGGGAGATGCCAAGTTGGATTGTTTTCAATTCTGAGATTAGAAGCTGAGCTTAACAATATAGGATGGAAAAGCTGAGGAACAGATTATTGAAATTCATCTTGAAGTTGCTCTGAGTCTGATCACATTGAACATGAAAATGACAAAAAACCTCAAATTTCAATTTATATTTCTATCATCCATTCTTACATTGATTGTGCGGCCGAGTAAAAATTGGACCAATCAACCATGGTCACATTCATGTCAGATGAGGAAATGACAAGATTTTGAGGATGAAGAAACAAATCAATAATGAACTAGGTATGGAGTGCCACCACAGGCCACCACTCTTGACCACACTGTATGACGGGTGTACAGAAAGCCACTAATTTCTGTAGCTCAGAGAGTCTCAGAGAGAGTCTCAGGATAAGACTGATACTGTTACGCTCCCAAGGTTTTTGGCTGGAGACTTTTCCACCCACTATACCACATTACCTTACAAATAAATATCCTCTTGTACAAAGAAAATTCTTGGTCATCCTCTTCTTCTACACATGTCCATCTGATTCATTTTTGGTTTTCCTTTATTGCTGCAGATGTAATATGCTTCACACTTTTGAAAATCTTACAGATTTTTGACCCATATGTCAAAGCTGTCAGTGGCTTGCAGCGGGCCAGTCTGGAATGTTACAGAGAAATATTTTTTTCAAGTCTCTTTCTTAACACTTTCCCAATTGAAATGCAAGAATTGAAAGGTATCATCATGTGTAGAAAAAGTGGATGATCAAAACTGTTTTTAGTGCCACAGGATATTTATGTGTAAGATATTGAGATATAGTGGTTGGAAAAAGTCTCCAGCCAAAAGTTTTGGGCTCCTGTGCCAAATTTCGCGGATAAGATATAAGTCCCTCTCTCGCAAGCTCACTTGCCAAGAGGGACTTACATAGTTAGGTTAGGGCCAGAAACATCATTTATGGAGCAAGCAATGTGTTGCCATCAGAAAATGACCCTTGGGCCTTGACAGCTCTTCAGTGGTGAGCCAATTTTTTTTCCTGACACTCTTGGGACATGTACAGTACAGCCGTTACAAGAAAGGTTCACAGCTTTTTTTGGAGAAAGTTGTCTCCGCATTGGTTAAAACCAGAGACAAAACTTGATTACAGGTTTATTCTTTTCTGTATTCTTCCAATTGACGGAGAGGCAAAATCAAGTGAGGGACAAAACCCGGGTTTTGCACATTGGCAAGATTTTTTAAAAAAAAACAATCTTTGTTGAAACAGCTGTAAAAGTGTGGTCATTACAAAAAGGGTCGGGTAGCTTGGCTTTTGGTAAAACCGCAAAGGAAAGGTGATTTGGGGAGGACAGAAACAAAACAATTTTCATTCAAATGGAAACATTTACACCCATATTGAAATATCACAATGGTGTGGATTAGCTGGAGATACAAGGCCAGAACAAACTTGCTAGCTTGCATACATAAGATCATTTGTCACCTAGAAGAATGGTACTTGAGGGTTGAAAGAGTGCTATACTACTTGGGAATTGGTTAAGTGTATTCCACTATTCCGTGTCAATTGAGTCTCAGACTTTGATAGAAATTGCTTACCACTTCAATTCTTATGTCTATCTGTGGCAGGAACACTGATGAACCCCTGTATTTCCCTTTCAAATGGGATATATGGTCTTTTGTATACCCAGCCAAAGCAAGATTTTGGCTATTTTCTCAGTGTTTGAGTGTAAGTTTAAATGCCTGACCTGCTCAGAAACTTCAAAGGACTGCTGTCTGAGACTTACATTTCTGGAAATGTATATGTAGACCAATTAAGGAGACAGATACTGTTTTGGAGTTTGTTTTGTCCATCTGGCATGTTCAATTGATGATTTTGAGAAAGGAAAAGATCAAGGGTTGGGATTTTTGAATCACACACTCACTTAGGCCAAACCCACTGGTGAATTGTACCAAAAGGTTGATAATGGTTGGTATATACAATTTGGAACCCCACCCTCATTGCAAAATTCCAGTGATACAGATTATTATGGGATAACAATGAATGATGAGACACTCCAAATGTTTACCCTTGAATATATCTTTGAAGCAGGGACAAATGCAGGAGTAGATGATCAGCTTAGCTGGATGATATAACTTCAAAAATATTTCATCTGGAAGATATAACTTTTCAAGAACCTTAGCAGGTATATGAGATAATTGAGGAGATGAAGTACGGAACTTGCTTCAGGTGAATGAATATCTTAACTTGGAGACCTTCATGCATTAATTACCAGCTGAGCCAAATTGCAGCTCCAAGTATGTATTATTGAGTTAAAGTAAGTGGAATGTTCACATTGAAGCACTTTTTCTTTATGGCTCAGTTTTGTGCTTACATATTTCTTGATGATGGCAAGAGTTTCATACAGCTGATTCAATCTTTATAATACTTTTTGTCAAGCCATACCAAAAACTTAAAGCTACTCATTTGAATGCCATACTTGGTTTTTTAAATGTAAAGTTGGAGTATCCTGCACCTGGGACTTGATACAGCCATCCCACTGGTCTCTTGATATCCCAAATCATTATAAGCTACCTTACCTCTAATGTCTAAGCAGCAATCTGGTTGAATTTGTGGGTTCCCTTGCCTTATATTTAGTGACAGATTAGGGCAGCGACTGCTTGACAATTCTGATTGACTTTAGAAATATGTGATATCATTGGATTAATGTTTTTCAACTACAGGCGGGCATGGTGGTATGCAGTAAGAGAATTTAAGGAATGTTGACAGAAGCAGCACATTCTAGCAATGTCCAACACAATATATGACATTGTGAGCTCTACCTTTATTTCTGCGCACCATTGCTTGCTGACATTTCTATTTCAAAAGATGATGAAAGAAGCTGGGCTGCTTGGATGTTTAGGACATTTTGTAGAGGGTGAACTTGAATCAAGCTGATTGAAAATACATAAGCGGTTGTTGTGTGTTAGACTCATGTAATCGGTCGATCAAACTACTAATCTACGGCAATAACCCTGAAATTAACCGATTCTTCCAGAATCTCACACTACATAATCACATTACACACGCCTGGTCACCCTGTCATACCATGCAGTGCCCTCTTCAAGACTTCCTGGGGTCGTTCGTGGTAATCGAACTCTCACTGCTCAGTGCTTACACAAAGACCCTTCGCATTTGCTAGTTTGCTTGTCTAGGTAGTGAACTCGATCATTTCCCTTGCTTTTCAAAAGACTTTCACTCGGTTTTCTCTTCTGTTTTCCTTTTTATTTTTTCGTCATCATGCAAGGACAATATGGCTTTTTACAACAGGATCCTCGTTTTCTTCAACAACAACAAGCATCAAACCAACGTCAAGGCAATGCAAATCAACTTCAGCCACAGCAAACTGGATATGTCCAACCTCAACAAACTGGATATGTTCAACCTCAACAAACTGGATATGTTCAACCTCAACAAACTGGCTTCATTCAATCTCAACAAACCGGTTTTGCGCCTCCTCAACAGATGGGCTATGTGCAACCACAGCGCACTGGATATATGCAACCTCAAATGACCGGGTTTGCTTCAGGTGGGATGATGAGGCCTCAACCGACTGGATACGGTATGCAAACCCAACAGACTGGCTTTGCTGGAAGTTCTGGCCTACCACCGATGCCAGCCTTACCAAGTCAATACCAAGGTCAGCAACTTGGACTTCCCAATTCGTTACCTGCGGTCAACTCTCGTTTCAGTTCTGGTCTATCTCCTATGGGCTCTCTCGCTGCTCAGCCAACTGGATATGGAATGGGATTTTCTGGACAACTACCGGCTTTGGGGGCTTCTTCTCAGCCGTTTTTGAACACCTTCATGCCTGCCCCTGGAGTTTCACAACCTTCAATGTTCGGAGCCTCGAATTTCCAGCCCTCGCAGATGCAGTTTGCTCAACAGCCTAATCAGTTCAATGGAATGAGTCTACAGCAAACCTTCCAACAACAAAATCAACAACAGATCGGCCAGTCTCAAGTCAAGGTTCCTTGGAAACTCTCTACGGAAGAAAAGAAAAGTTACGATCAGATCTTTCGCGCTTGGGACCAGGCTGGAACAGGGTTTATCGAGGGTAAAATGAGCACAGAAGTCTTTGCTCAGAGTGGATTGGGACGAGAGGATTTGATGCAGATTTGGTGAGTTGAATTTTCATCGTTAGAATGTACCTTGAAACTGATATCATTTTATCAGGGGATTGGCCGATGTAGAGAACCGTGGCAAGCTCAATATGGCCGAATTTCATGTCGCTATGGGTCTGATCTATCGTCGACTAAACGGAAACCCAATTCCTCCTACTCTTCCAGCTGAAATGGTCCCACCCTCAGCCCGAGATCTAGACAATTCGGTCGATTTTCTCAAAGACCTTCTCAAAAAAGACAACGCTCGATCAACTGGCGAATCTTACGCCCAACACACTTTGGGGCCTGTTCGTTCCTTGCACAGCAACAAAAGTTCTCCTGACCTACGTAAAGATGCCACGATGTATAAGCATGATGAATACGATGGCTCTGGTACATATAAATCGCGATCTCGCCACATAGATCGCCGGGATGTTCGACATGCTGGCAATGAGAAGACTGGTCTCGATGATTTGAAACGTGAATTGGACCGTACTGATAGCATCATTGAGTCATCCAGGCGCGAGAATGAAGACGATGAAGGGCTCGATCACGAGTTGGAAGATCTGAAGTATCGCATCCGTCGCTTACAAGATGATATCGAGCATAACGCACGATCTGGTAGACGCTCTGAAGCCAAAGATGACGAACGCCGGCAATTAGAGCGTGAGTTGCTTCGTTTGCGCCACGACGACTTGCCAGATCTCGAAAGGCGCATTGAATCTCGGGACCGAGAGCGCCGCCGCGAGGCCAATAGGTACGCTCAGGAAAGGGATTCTCGCAATAACAGGTCACGCTTTGAAGATCAGGGTCGCGATCGCGACGAATATCACCGCCGCGACAGTGCTGGTGATCGAGGCTACTTGAAAGGATCTTATGATCGAGACACACCTTCGCGCACTTCCGAAAGAGCACCTCGAGATCTTCCCTCAAGAAATTCTTACCGGGAAGCCCCATCGAGGTCTTCCATGCGTGAAGAACGCTCACAACATGATGACTTTGATCATAACTCAGCAAGACACGACTCGTCTGCCCCCACAGTAGCCAAGCCACCTCCGCCCACAACTACAACCAAAACCATGACACCGGAGGAAAAAAAGGCCTTTATCCAAGCTGAAGCTCAACGTAGAATCCAGGAGCGACTTCGATCTCTTGGAATCGGTGGAACTGTCTCGACACCTGCCGTCGACCCTGATGTGAACTCTCGTCTGGAGCAAGAAAGACAAGAAGCTGCCATACAAGCTTCTAAAGCGGATGTTGAAGCTGAAGCGCGAGAAAAACAACGTCAAATCCGTCTGGAGGAAGAAAGGCTAGGCCGAATTCAGGCGGAAGAAGAGTTGAATTCAAAGACTGCTGAAGCCATTCAAGTCAAAAAAGATACTGTCAGTATTCCGTCATCAACGACCGCGGCCTCCTCAAATGCAACAGCAGTTTCTGAAGAAGAAGAAGCCCTGAAGAGAAGAGAAGAAGCTCTGGCCAAAGAAAAGGCGGCACGCATCGCCAGGATTAAACAATTGGAAGAGGAGGAGGAAGAGAGTCGCAGACTAGAGGAAGAATTCAAACGCAAGAAGGCGATGTTTGCATCTCAAGAAGGGGTCTCATCCCCTATCGGTAAGAAAGCACCACCTCCACCGCCTATGCCACGAAGTCGAGCGGCACCACCCCCGGCTCCAAAGTCTCGCTCCAGCCAACCAATCATTCCTTCGGTTTCTATCACAGAGGACAGCTGGGAAGCGCCCGAAGTACCTTCATCATCTTCTCGAGAAGCGCCTGCCTCTAAGCCTGCATCGCATTCTTCATCTCCCATAGCCTCTCAAACTCCCTCAGCGCCCCCACCACCAGCACCACCAGCACCACCAGCACCTCAAGTATCTCAACTACCGCCAGCGTCAGCAAGTACCAATCCTTTTCATCGGTTCAATCCCGCCGCTACTGACAAACCGGTCTCGACGCCTGCTGCATCCACACCCAACACGTCTGGCACTAACCCTTTTTTCAAGCCAGCATCAACTAGTCAAACAATCTCAACATCGACAACCCCCGCGGTGCAAAGTTACCGGCCGCCGCCGAGACCGAAAGACTCTGATGATGAATGGGATGCAACCGAAGAAAAGGGTGATGATGACAGTGACGATGAAGGCGCTACAACTGCCCGAAAAGCGCGCCAGGGTTTAGCTGAAGCCTTGTTTGGCGGTGGACCATCTCGTCCGCAATCAGCCGCTGGTAATATCACTGCCGCACCCCCGAGTGCCATGGCTCCACCGGCTCCGCCCATCGCGCCTGCTGCTCCCCGAGCGCCAGGCCTCGTAGTGCAGCCGAGTGGACCAATCGATCGTGGAATGCTACTAGGCGAGATACAAGGGGGAAAGCGTCTTCGTAAAGCGCAGACCAATGATCGTAGTGCATCTTCACTGGCAGGGAAAGTATTGGGTGGTATCGACCCACCATTACCACAAAATGATGCACGCGCCCCAGAATCCAACAAAGACAATCGACTCTCAGTTGACTGGTTTGGTGGTATGGCGGCGGATGGTATGCATGCAGGTGCTATCCCATCCCCAAGCCATTTGCCGTCTTTGGAATCACACACTGAGGAGCCCAATGCCGAGATGGCTGCGAGTGCAGTTGGTAATGACAACCCATCGGAGGATGTGACTCGTGACTTCAACATGGACAATGGTAGGTCTCTGACTTTTCTTGGGTAGGTGACGATTGAATATTGACAAAAT
Organism: Melampsora larici-populina 98AG31; assembly: GCF_000204055.1. Taxonomy (NCBI): domain Eukaryota; kingdom Fungi; phylum Basidiomycota; class Pucciniomycetes; order Pucciniales; family Melampsoraceae; genus Melampsora; species Melampsora laricis-populina. The sequence continues at coordinate 376,587 of NW_006768814.1, forward strand.
GTCGTGTCCGTCTTTGCCTCAGTTACGCGATTCAGGTCTTTGTATCCTTATGAAGCTCAACGGCCGGATGATCTCGCTTTTTGAAGAAAATTTAGTGATACGTGCTCATCCTCCAAAGACTGATGGTGATTGGTGGTATGGCACGGTTGAGAGGACCGGTCAATCGGGTACCTTTCCGAGAGCATACGTGGACGAGCTCAAAGGTTTGTTGTGCAGTTGAATTAAAGCTGGCTTGTTTGGCGAGCGCTGCTGATATTTGAACACTCTGTCTGTCAAATTTAGTTTCTTGGGGCGAAGCTTTATATAGTTATTCCGCTAGTAGTGCTGATGAAGTATCCTTGGTCGAGAATACGCAAGTCCCGGTGGTGGATGATTTGTCCGACCCAGACTGGCTCAAGATCGAGGATCAGGGTCGGATTGGACTTGCCCCCAGGGCTTACATCGAGATTGGCGGTTAGTTCGGGGTGCAACAAGCGCCATTGTTCATTGCCAAATCCATTTGTTCATTGCTGCGTGTTCCCTCGATTCTTTTCAAAATCGTTTCCTTGTCTCCAATCTCTTTTGGACCTTATTTGAGATAATCCGTTGGCAAATGTTTTTCTGATTGTCGTTACAAACTCTGTGATAATTATTGTTAACTTTATCTCACAACGTATATTGATATATAAATGTCCGTGTTTTTATGTTTTTCCTTTGGATCGACCGCATGCCATGCCAATTCGCACGCGCCAATCCCCATTCGTTGGTAACCGTCATTATATTCATATTCAAACTTTGTCACCGTCTCCACGTGGCTGCAAATTGCAATACGATCAAATGCAGTGTCTACCTCGGCTGCTAGGCAGTTGATTCCAGTGTCTGATCATACTAAAACCTCATTCGAGGCATCCCACACAGTTTGTGCTGTTGATCCTCCCTCCCAAAGCCACGATAATCATCTCGATAGTCCGTCCGGTCCGATACTATCCACCCCCCGACCTAGTCCTGTACGTCTCCTCAACGATCGACAATCTATGACACCATCCAACCTATCATCCATGAAACCTTCAACCTCAACTTCTGATAGTTTGTCAGACGAAGAAAGTGAACCAGAGCAAGACAATGATGAATTGGCTCGGCGTAATGAAATCGAACGATACCGAATCCTGGCAGCCGCCGGTCTGGTCAGAAAGCCAACTCGCCCTCAGCCTTCCCCTCCCGTAAGATCCCGCCGGCGCAGTTCTGGGTGTGGTTCACCACCACAACCAACATCATCTTCTACCCCACCGACCCTTAGGATCGATTCCTCGTCAGCTGATGAAGCTAACGATGGTGGTATTGGTCAACAGCTCGGAAGTGAGCAAAAAATGGAAGATGCTTTGACAAGATACTTGAGATTGTGAGTGGGGTCCTGTATGCTCATGGTGATCACTTCACTCAAATCCTCCAATACTGTTTGTCAAATCTTAGGCAACGTGAACTACCACCTTTACCAGCGCCAGTCCAAGATAGTTTACCAATGTCACGCCAGTTCTTGACCGCCCAAGCTTCTCGGCCCATATCGATGACAATGTCATCAACGAAATCGTATCAAAGTCCACATCATCCGGGCGGAACACTTGGATTTCGAGCTTGGATGTCGGACCTGTCAAAATCTGTTGTAGGTGGCGGTTCAAGCCATTCTGCATCCACGTCAAGGAGAAGGGCTGTCTCTATCAGTAGTCCGATGTCTCCATCGCCAGATCAGCCCCCGTTATCTTCAGACACCACTGCGTCCTTTGGTTCGGTGAGTTTTTACATCCATCAAGTCATCTGTCACGATTATGGTGAATGTCGCCCTGACCCTTCAAATATAGTCTTGGTCTAGTTTGATGGATATCGAGACTCTTTCGACATATCCAGATCGTGAAAGGAACCGTCAGGAGGCGATCTTTGAGTTGATCAAGACTGAAGCCGCATTCGTACAAAATTGTCAATTATTAACTGAAGTCTTCCATCGTCAATTAGCCCCTATATTGGGATTTAGAGCTTCAATGGTTATTTTTGCAAATATCGAAGAAATCATGCTCTTTGGAGTCACATTTCTTAGCGCATTAGAAGAAAGACAGACTGAAGACAAACTGTTGGTAAGGTCGATTGGGGACATAATATCTAATCATGTACAAGGCCTGGACCTTTATCGACCTTATTGTACCAATCAAGCTAATGCCGCGCGGGTTCTAAATGATCTCAAGACTCGGTATCCTGAAATTCGAGACCAACTCAATAGGACTAAAGTCAAGGGACTTGAACTAGAGCATTATCTCCTTGAGCCGATGCAACGACTCACTCGATACCCATTGCTTATCAAGCAGGTGCGTCTTGAATTTTCTAGTGATACGAATTCGAGATCTTGACTGTCTGGTTTGTTATGATCTGATGTTCTGTAGATTATAAAATATACCGATCCGCAGGCGACTGATCACGGTTTACTACGATCGGCCTTGCAGAAAGCTGAAACGGTACTAACAGCCACAAATGAGGCAATCAGAGATCAGGAGAATGAATTATACTTGGCTTCTTTGTCGGAAAATCTCAGTATTCCTGGTTGCGATGCGGTTAGCTTACAAGTTTACTTATAGATTAATTCAGCTTTTCGTACTTATTGCATATTGCTTAATTTCCCGTAGCGGTTGAACTTGACTAATCCCTCACGATTCGTTGGTCGACGTCGTCTGATACGGGATGGACCCGTGTCAAAACCTAGATCACGCAAGATCTTTCACGCCTACTTATGCAATGACTTCTTTTTACTTACTATCCTTCCAGTTGTCACACCAAATCCTATCGAAACGCCACAAGTGATGTATCGAGCTCCTATGCCACTTGAAGAATGTCAACTGGAGGCTGGAAAAGATGACACCAGTTTGATCTTGATACATCGTTCAGAGAGGCTCACTCTTAGATTTCCAGGTGGACCTAAAGTTTGTGCAAGTTGGAAAGACGATTTTTCTTTGGCTAGACGAATCGTTTACCAGGCGCTTACTGCTCGAAGGGATAAACGAGGTTCGTTTTACCTTCCATGTTGATCTTGATCTTTCAGGACTCTCGATCCGAATCCTGGCATTTGCCCACCTTGCCTTTGCGATCCAATGGAGACAATGGCAACACAATACCCTCCCTCTCTACACCATACCCCTTCCCGTTTCGTCCTTTCAATATTTTTACTCCGTAGAAGTACAAGTAGAACTCATTATTTGATTCCTGATTCTGTGACATCTTTTCCCTTTGTGCCGTACCCTTCTTCGCCCTACTACCGACAATGCCCATCATTTCCCTTTTAATTTCACTTACAATTCCCTTCAAAAATGCAACTATGGTTTGTATTGCACCTCTTCATTTTCTGTACACCCACGCATAATTTTCTTCAACATCAAAAGCCTCAATTCCAAATCAGTTATGCCATATGCCAACCAACGACCCTTCACCAAATCAAGAGGTGAAGAATGGTGAAACGCATATCCATCCTAGATATCAACAACGTTATCATAGTGTTTATCAATCAGGGTTACCTTCAGCTTCAAATGGAGGAAGCCCTCGACCGATTGAAGGAGCTGATAAATTAGGAAACAAAATATCAACGGGACCAGTTATAGTTGAGGATCAAATTGTAGAATCATTCAAAAGGTATCAACTTGATGAACAACCTCCTTCTTTACCCATGGTTCCTAAAACTGGTGGTATCAATTTTAATTTCTGAGTGTGGAAGTATCACACCACCATTATCCTTTTTAATAATCATCTCATTTTAGATTTTATAGTTACGCATAGGTTGCATGTATGTTACGTACTGCTCACGTTTTAGTCTTTCTGTTTCTGCATTGTATGTTATGTCAAATTGCTCAGATATAGGCGTTGCTAAATTGTATATAGTTTTGATATTCAGTTAAACACATTCTATTCTCCAATGTTACTCAGACTTTTTGAGCTAGAGGGCAATGCTGGATTGTAAGATAAAGCTAGTTTGGAAATCACTTGTGAGTCATGGAAATCACTTGTGAGTGATATGAGAACCCAATCAACTGGGAAAATTCAGCGGGAAATTAATTGAGAGTTATTTATGATACATAAGTAATGTGATTTTTTTAGCAACTTTAGAGTAAGTCGACGCTTTTCAGCGAAATCAGGACATGCCAGATTATCGCTTAGAATCGCTTGGGTGATATTTGGTATTTACACTTGATTTAGCTCGGGATTGGGAGGCATAAGGTGGAAGCCTGTGTTGAAACTCTGGAGTGCGGATCGGCTTTCCTGGACGGTCTTGTGAGCAATAGATACATCAGTTTGTCTTGACTATAACTTACGTGAATGAACCGTCAAGATTATAAAGAAACAAGCAGAAGCAAAGTCTTGTACTACTTTTTGCGGAGGAGAAATACCAAGGCTTTGAAGATTATTGTGGGGTTAACGAGGTCGGTATATTAAGGAGTTTGTATTCAGGAGTTGGCTTTGCCACGTGATTGTGATGCGATCCGTGACAGTTGTACTTGACGTGGTACTAAGGAGAGTCTATCAAACCCAGATAAAAGGGAAATTGCAGAAGTGGGCTCGCGTGGACTTGTAGGTCTAGAATGTTTAGGTATAGGTGTTGAATCAGGTATCACGGGAGACTCGATGACCATGGGAGTGGGGACTTCTTCCTTGGCTGTTGGTAATGTTGAATTGGCGAGGCCTTTGGGAGGAGAGGAGTGCGAGGGGGATTCAGATTGAGGTGACCATTCTGGTCTTAAAAGTGAGACGGCGTCTCCATGCTTATGATAGAGCGAAGTGAGACCATGGTTGGGAAGAGAGAAATTGAAGCTAAAGACATAGATGGCATGATTCAGTTTATATAGAACTTTCAGCAAGGGCCTTCGATGAGGCTACATACGTTGGTGGGTAGTGATGAGCATCTATCAAATGAAGCCTTCGTGTCTTGGGAGTGTGAAATAGACGATTACAAGAATATTCAAAGCAGGCGAACTGCGTTGAGGCAAAATAAAACAAAAGTTAAATGTTCGGTTCAAAAAATGAGATAATCGTAAAAGAACTTACAGTTCTCTGACCCTGTTCTCTGGCTAATTGAAGTAAAGGATCATGACATTCACGAAAATGCAGATTAAGGAAGCGTTCATCTGGAAAAATCAATTGAGGTTGATGATGATGAGCACAGATATGAGTATGATGAGTTCTATGATGAGATTCAAGTTGGTCTGCGGTTGTGAAATATTGGTGTGGGTGGTTGGGAGGTTGATGGCACGTTGGTGGAAGGGTACATGAAAATTTACTGTGAGATCGAGAGATGTAAAATAGTTTCGATCAGTATTATTATGAAGACAATAGATTGAATGAGATGACTGACACTGAGGGATTAGCTGGAGATAGATTGGTAGGTTGGACTCGAATCAATTTAGTTGGTTCTTCTTCTCCACCTTCACTCCAAGAGTCCTCACTCAATCTTCGCTTCCTTGATGGTATTCCAGTAGTAGGTTGGTTGGTTATTGTTGATATTCCGTTGATAGTTGCCATCTTGGGTTTTAAATGTTCTTTCAAATTCTTCTGTCAACTTTTCTCAATTCACTTTTCTGAATGTACCGCGATCTAAGCTCGACACCGAGCCTCATCAGATCCGCGTCTGCCGGATTCGCAGGACCGAGCCTCACGGTATCTTCCTCGGGCTCTTCATTGGAAAATCCATGGCTGCACACTGCACAGACCGGTAATCTTGAAGTTACGGTGACCAAGAAACGCCAGAACCATAGTATGGTGTCTCCAAGGTGTCACTTGAGTCACAACCCCTCCTAGAGCATGTACACATCCCTGCGCCAAGGAATTGTAATCATTGGCTTTGGGACAAACCTTGGCCCTGCCGCTGCAGAACTTGAATGATTACATAAATCACTTGGAGGTACAGGTAGAGGACTCTGTACATACTACCTTGAATGTTAATCTAATCATCCTATATTTGGTTGATTATGTGAAGAGCCTTATACACTCTATCTCCCTCTGCAAGCTCACTCTACCACTACACAACCCTACCCTATTAAGTAGACATCATCTTATGTGTGGTGTGGGGGTGGTATCTGGGTCAAAGTGTCAGGGCCAGGTAGAGTAACCACACTGGGATGAGTTACCTGTGAGAATGAGAGCAGGGCTGAGAAGGGTTTACTCCTCAACCCTGGGTGGTGGGTGGGTTTTATAAAACTAAAAATGCTCTCTGAGAAGAGCAAAAAGAGAAAAGCTACTTGATGGAAAGCTAGCAAGCTACTCCTAGGAATGTGAGTGGGAGCTGGATAGAATCAAAACTTTTTCAGTTCTTCCAAATTCAGAAATTGTCTACATAGAATTTGCCATGCCAAGAACTGCCACCTTTCACATGGTCCCTTGTGACTCAGGTTGTGAGTGCGCTAATATTTTTGGAGGCGCGCCGAGGTATTTTTTTTCAATGTTTTCTCAGCGTGTTTTTTCCAAAAAGAATTTTTTGGAGCCAAGATGTAGTTTTTTATTGATATTTTTTTAAATTTTCAATTTGCTGGAGCCATCTACCACAACAGTTTTGCATTGTAAAGGTGAGCAACAGTTGTCTTTGGAGTTACCAGTTAGTATACAAGTCCTACTGCTGATGTCAACAACTCCAATATTGGTAGCAGGATGTAGGAATCCTTAGATTTGGTGTAAATTTTGAAAAGGCATGCCAACCCCTGATTTTCCAAATTCTCTGACGCCTAGGTGCACCCACAACCTGACTTGTGACACCTAGGAGTTCTGTCTGTAGCTTTTCCCGTGCTCTAAAGAAATTGACTTCTGTGTACCTCTGCAGGCTCTGGGAACACAGCCAAAAAATGCAAAAATCACAACCAAAACATCCTCCAAAATCCCTGCCAAGCCTATCCCAAGCAGGCCAAGCCTCAGTCTGCTGCCCAGGACAAAAAATAATCCCCTCAAATTGACTTGATTTTGTTGATCCATTCATACTTCTTTCCCCTTTGGTGACAGTGTCCTATGCTTCGTTATTCCTCCTTGTCCAGATCACCATCCATATACCAATGGTCTGGTGTATTGAACCAAATTGTAGAACTGTGTAATGTATTTGTTCTGCCCATGACTCACAAAAAATGCCTTCCTTCAGATGACAATGATTTTGTTATGAGCCACAGACTATAAGGCTTTCACCTATATATATCATGTTGTACTCTAGTTATCCTCTCACTCAAGTAGAACCTCTGTTCCTCACATAGCAATCTAATACCTCATCTGAAGGGTCCTTTCACACCTAGTCTCTTGCATCTTACCACACTTGCTCATATCAGATTTTTGAATGCATCATCAAGAGTATTATCATAAGATTAATGGTTTATTAAATATATAATCAGGTCCTTAATTAAAGTTTCATCTTGTATTTAAGATCCTTGATTTATTGGATATGATGATTGGGTTTTCAAACAATTGGCACAACTCAGCTTCTCTGCAGCAACACACAACAGAAAGATTGTTGTATGCTGGAATCCAAATAGAAACTTAATTTGAACAACTCAAAGCAACACTTTGTACCCCATATGAAGCAACAATCAAGTGGAAGTGGTGATTTAGTTGGCTGCATCAGAACACACACTGACCACACATGGGAAGTGACAATGGACAAGGTATCATCCAGTGCTGCGGACCCAGGCTTGGGATACACTCAACGGGGCTTTTGGAAGAGGTTTCAGATGTAATTTTCACATTTGGTGGTTTTGACTTAAGTGGCACCTTAAAGCCACCGTTCAAATGTGCCATAACCTCAAAATGCAAAAGTCACATCTGAAACTCTCCTGAGAGCTCCATTAAACATATCCCAAGCCTCTATCTGTTGCAGCAGGCAATTCCTTCACTTTTTATGCTCAGTAACACATGTTGCTGCTTCTCAACTCAATGGCAGCCAACTTGATCAAAAACTCAACTTACTGATTTTTTAGATAAATCGAACCTGCACAAATGCATGAGTTGGGCCCGGGGGCTAGTCTCAATCAAAGCTGCACTGCAAAAGCAAAATTTGATTACACAACATGACTTGCTTCACCCCTACTGATGAATGACATGCAATAAGTCATTTTTGGGGGATTAAGAGGTTCCTTAAGCTGATGATGACTTGCTGAGCCAATTGGGTGGGTGGTTTTTTTGACACCTCATATTTTGGACCTGGGGTACCTGAGCGCCTAAGCACACTTAGTTAAGTACTTAATGAAGTACCTATGGGCTTAAGGTGACTGAATTAGGCCCCTGCATAAGTATGGTACACCACAAGGACAGTTGGATGTCCAACGGGTGTCCGATTTCTCTTGGTGGGGGACGGACGTCCCCCCACAGCACAGCGAGAAATGTCCGTCGGACTCCGACGTTCAGACGCCTGAGCAGAGCCCATCGGGCTCTGCGTAGCGCGCGAATCGACATCCGTCTGACATCCCTCGAGGTTTGTCGTGAGGGCACGCACAGCCCTGGTACACAGAAGATCCTGTTCCGCTGCCCGTTGGACGTCCTGGCTGCTGAGCACTGGATGAAAATCCGATTTATTTCGGACGGCAAAGGCATGTATAAGCTACCCCTATGGGTTGTTTTCGATGATGTGTTTTGATGGCCAATAATAGGTCAAATAAATTTCTTATAAAAATTTGCTATAATGAAAGCAAATCCAACGACGCGACATAGATAAAATGATACGAAAAATGAAATTATACTCAAAATAAGATGATGCGAATAATAGCACCTGATAAAAGCAATAAAGAAATTCAACTAATAAAACGATACAGTGATAAAAATGAAGAAGCACAAGAGGAACAGTAGAGAAAATATATACAATAAAATGACAAATATGAGGAAGAAAATAGGTGCGCTATGAGATGCGCATCAGCCATTCAACCAGCAGCAGGCAGAGTACGAATGGCCATGTGTACATCCTCTTTGGTAGGAATCTGGAATTTTTCGTTTGACTTGATTTCATCCCATTTGTTCTTACCATCGAAAAGACCTTGATCTCGAGCAAGGATGATTGCATTGAATCTGAACTTACAAAGAGTCAGAGTCAGGTAATTTTTACACGTATGGAAATCAATCAGACGTACGCTCGGAGATAATCCCGACTTTTGTCGCAAAGTTGAGCCAGCTTCGAATCGATCAAGCGCCAGTAACTCAAACCGCCATTTTCCTTACGTTTTTCGTCACTTGTATTATGATAAATAGCAATCTCCATTCTCTACAGAAAGGTGGAGTGGAGATGAGAATAGATAATAAACACTAGGGAATATGAAAGCCTCGGCTGCTCACAAGGTAAGCAAACCGAGCTTGGGTCTTTGCATCCACTGCTCTTTTGAGCTCGGTCTCCGTACGAGATTCATTTGGATCGAAGAAATGATACATCTAAAGACGTAGTCAACTGGTCTATTTCATCCTGTAACACAAAGACTAAATTTAACATCGTTCAGCTTACTTGAACCAGTAGGGATCCCAAGTTTTGCACTTCGGTCTGAGGCTCGTTTAGTTTTATCTTGCTCTTTGGGACAAATATGTCTTTCAAAATCTAGAGTGTAAGATGGAAGTGTAAGATGGAGTGTCAGTAAGTTTACTAATACCAAAGCTTTGATCGATTGACTCACGATCAATTGAAAATCGTCTCGAGCATGTCTGAGCTTGGCTCTAAAAACATCAATGAACTTTTCATGGTCAGATAGATCATCCAACGTCGTACCAAAGTCGGTAGGTAAGTAATCTATCTTCCATGAATCACTCTTTTCAATGATACCTTGCTAAAGACATTGAGGTCAGTGTATTGAACTAGTACGACTTTGGTGAGTGATTGGTACACACCAGAGCCTTCCGGTGGAAGGACCCCTGGATAGGTGCTTTGTTCGAGTCCACAGTGTCAGTGTATGATTCAATTGTAGAATCTCTTAGAGTGCGGCGGATGATCTTCTTAATTTGTTCCTAGATTCATCAAGCGTAAGTGTAGAAGCTCCCCATATCATTAAAAGGAAGCAATACATACAGCAAAAGTGGACTTCGGTGTCCAGTCATGATAACGCCGGGATGACTGGTTGGCCAGTTCTTGACGTGCCAGCTGCTGAATGCACACAAGTGCATAATAACGGTTATCATCCCCGGTAATCTGACAAATGATTATCAGCGTGTAGTCAGACTGATCAGAAAAAAAGGATAGCTTACCGAACTCACTCAAAGGGCCTGTGCTCGATACTTAGGATCGAGTTCGAATATATCTGCCACTTGTTCCCACTTCGCTCGATTTTCTGGAGCCATTGGGAGGTTGACCGAAGAGACGGAGGGATCTGCAGTCTGAAAATCATCCTGATTTGGGGTGGCTGAACTCCCTAGATTATCATCTGATGAACGGTGTCTTTGATCATTTGTAATACTTGGTTCATAGTCATCATCATCATTGTCTCCCTTCCTAGAATCATCGCCATCGTCTCCCTTGATGGATTCATCGTCTTTGTCTCCCTTTCTAGATTCTTCATCTTCATCGTCTTGCTTTCTAGATTCGTCATCTTCTTCATCTTTTTGATTGCTTTCTTTTTTTTTGTGTGAGGATTGACTTGAACTAGATTGAAGATACCTGAGCGATGCTGGTAGCGAGTCTAACAATGATTGAGTATCATGAGCTGCTCCAAGAAGAATAGGTTAGTAGGAACTTTGCTCAAAAGGTCAAGAGGGGGTTGTACGTACCAGGCAAACGCTCTCGAGGCTTGTTTTTTTTGGAACGATCACTGCGGTTGTAGGGTTTAGGCATGTCAAGTATGGAAGTTGTCGAAGAAAAAAAAAGAGAAAGATAGATAAAAATTGGAAAACGTGAAGGAGATGGTGGTGGTGGAAAAGTTTCAATTGAAGGAAGGAGACAAAGACCTTTGAAGACCTTTGGGTCCGAAACTCTTTTGGGTCCGAAATTGACAATTTCATTATCCCATGGTCAAATGCATTGAACGATGACATGATTCTCTTGATTGTGACATCAGGCCACACTCTGGAGTGTTCTGGCCTCACAGAATCTCTGGAGCGAGTCAAGATGATCATGAGAATTGAAAGCCCTTCACTACTCTGGAAGAAACGAAAGGAAATCTTGAGAGATTCTTGAGATATACGATAAATCAATATAACCTTTCGAAATATTATATTTAAGAAAAAGAACAAATAGCATCACTTTTGACTCTTTACATGAGTCAAAAGCGTGATGGACCATCAAAGGTGTACGAAATAAGTACAAAGGAATCATTCACAATTTGAATTCAAGTATATTTGCAATGGGGTGGTATTCTAGAATTCCTTGAATACCACCCCAACATTGAAGGGTGGTAAAGCTTCAGGAAATTCAAGTCAAGGAGGATGAAGACTTGAAGGTACCTTTTTGCAATTACATCAGCCTTGAAGAACCTTCAAGATACTGAAGAAAAATTGGAATATCCCCAAATGTTGAGAAAAGGCAATTCTGAATTTTCAAATTCTTCAAATCAGAATTTTCACCTAAAATTACATTTAAAAGTCTTAGACAAAGTACAACAGAAAGACCTTATGAAAGAAGTCTCATTTATAAAAAGCTGGGTCAATGTGTTCATGTTGATCTATATCTTGATGTTTCCTCTTCATTGTGTTCTGTTTCTCTTTCTTCTTAATATTTTTACTCATCTGGTCATGTTTTGATTGTTCTTTTTTTGCTTGAGTGGATTTCCAGTTTTCCATACCAATTTCAATACATTCCTCCCATTCATCAAAGTTCCATGGTTTATAATTGATGTTTGCTATACTTCGATGTGATTCTGCTGAATAGAGAGCACCGGAGTTGATGAGGTAGCCATTGAAGGTTTCATGTTGCAATTGATATGGAGATTTAACTGGAAGTTGTCCATCATTTTTTCGTGGACTCTTCTGGGTTCGACACTTTGCCTGATTGCAATTATGTTGAACATTCAAAACACATTTTATGTCCTAATGTAATTTGTTTTCAGCATGTGTTGATTGCTGACAAGTTTTAATCAACGGTATTTACCTTGAGTGTTATCCACAAGTCTTCTTGAGAGATACTCAGACCACGAAATCCATAAAATTCGTTGATGTTGTCGTCAACTTTACATACCTTGATGTGGACTAAGTGCTCGATGCTTGTTGCTCGTTTACCCTCCCAGAAACTTGTAACTCGGCCCACACGTGGTGAGTCACTTGACTTGAGATCTATAAGAACAAAGTTTTGCAAGCGAACGGACTGTTTTGATGATAGAACGGCTTCTTTTTTTGGAGTCCAATGATGGTTTGGAAATGCCTTCTTCAGGTCGCTTGGAGTTGATTCAGAATTTTTCGTTTCGGATTTTCCTACCCATATGAGGCTAGTCATCAGTCATATAGTTCCTTATTTCACAAACAAATGTACATACCCTTCATTGAATAAGTTCCTTCTGATTTCCAATTGTGATTATAAGAAAAACACTTCTGGACCCACATGTTTTTTGTGAACAATTCGACTAACTTCTTCCCTGCGCGCGCTCGACAGTGATTTTTATGATCCCATAAATAGCCTCCCGAAAATATATGTCGTAGCAAGCGAGCAAAAATGAAGATTCGAGCAATATGCAGGCCTGGATTGTGCCGATTGGTGTGAATCGAGGCAATTCGCAGTATTCCATTAAAACTTTCGAATTTCTGGGTTGCAACCAAGGACAGTGGGCCGAAACGTTCAACTGATTGGACCAGATGAACTAGCATATGAAACTTGGGTTTGTTTGTCCACTGCGCTGTCCATCGGATAAGGTGGCCAAGAAATATATTGACGAGTTTCTTCATATTGGTCAAGTACGTGCGTATGTTAGTGATTTCGGCCTGGAATATATAAGACCCTAGGTGGACTAACGCAGTCCACATCCTGCGTCTTTCATATGAGAAATGAGGATATAGGACAAAAGGTACTGATTGTAAGATTGTATGAAAGTCTTTACCAACTAAACTCTGATAATAAGTAGTCAGTGTTCTTGGTTGGATTGGTGGAATGTTCAAGCCCGACGTATCAAAAGATTTCCATCGCGCCAAAACAGATGGTAGTGCTGAATCCGGAAGATTGTCCATCGCGTCTTTGAATAGATATTTGACCACTCCAAGTAAGGCCACATGCAGAGATTCTACTGGTGTATCTAGATGACCATCAAAACCTAAAACCAGAGAGTCAGTGATACCGTCAAAGGTGTAAATGATCATAATCCTTACCGTCTAACTTTAAAAAAGGATTGAACAGTCGATCTCCAAATTGTTCGTTGAGATCTGTAAACATTTTATGCACCTCCTCTTTTGAATAATCATGATCTTTATGAAGGTCGTGAAACTGTCCAACAAAGTGATGATTTGTTGTGTCTTTAACACCGCATTCTTTTGATTTTCTAAGAAATTCAGCATGCTTCTTCGGATTTTGAAGCAATCCCCAAAGCTCGTAAGTTTGTGACTTTGTAGTTGCCCATTCACGAGGCTTAGGACCTCCCTGTATCAACATGTTGAGATTGGATTAATGTTACTGATACATTGGTTTTCCGCAAAACATTATGATTGAAATTACATACGTCTTCTTGATGAACACCTACAAAAGCTCTAGTATATTTAGCATCTTGTTTTGCACTCAGTGTTTCAACACTGAGCGTACATATTCGACAGGGGTTCAAAGTAACCGAGGGATTTGTTGTGTTGGTGATTTCGGCATGCATAGGAGAGTCTCCCAGATGACATAAAGGAACAACCATTACAAGAACATCTTCTTTCAGCAATTCGTCGTAAGTCGTGAATCCGTCCTTTCCAAGCGCACTAAGCAAATGTAACAGATGTCAGTTATTGAGCATGTCAGATGATAAAGAGTAAGAAATACTTTAATTCAGTCACCACGTTCTCACCAAGCTCAAGAGCGCTTGCTTTGTTTGAAGTTGAAAGAAAGTGAATATTATATTCTTGATTTGTCATTCCCGGAGGTAAACCAGATAGAGTAAAATAGTAACTCATGTGTTTGTTCCATTTTTTTGACACATTTCCCGAAGTATCGTCTGAATAAAGTGTTATAGGTACGTGTCAAATCACTTTTCCATTTGCTTTAACACGCCACGGATTAGGGAGAGGTATCTCGCGGTAACCATCTCCATCATATTCTGTTGGAATATGTACAGCTGATCAATATGATGTCACAGTGGAAGAGCAAAATAAAACGACCCACGATACATCACTCCACCATATCTTCCCTGCAGAGGAATCCCTTCACTATCCTTTGACTCTATGAAGGTGGCCATAATTGTGTTCATATCGACCGTAAGCAAGAAAGGCGAATTGAAGTCTTGATCTACGTTTACAATAATCTTTATATCAGATGAATCAACTCCCTGAGAGACAATTGAGGCCTTCAGACATTTGGCATATAATTTCCCAGATTGCTGGAAGAAAAAGATTGGAACAATCCAGTCTCCTGAAGCTTGACGGACCGGCTCGTAGAGAAAGAAGTGTCCTTTTGTTGACGACACCATCTGGACTCGCTGATGGGGTGAAAAGCCTTCCCTCCACTTTTTTGACTGAGACAATCGGTTTATTGGCTTATTTGGATCGTATTCCGGAAAAAAAACTAAGTGCTCAGTTACAACAGGATTCGCAAGCTCCTGTTTAAAAAGAAAATGTTAACATGTTGATGAATGACCGTTCCAATAAGAGTCAAAGCTCACCTGAGCCACAATCTCTCTGATACTCAGTCCGTAGCACGGATTTTGGAGGGGACTCTCCCACTCTTGTACATTCAATCCAAACCGCGCACACATCCTTGATTTCAATCGTCCAAGAGTCTTGTACACCGGTAGAGAGATGTTGAATAGACAAAACAACATTCGGATATGCTCATACTCTCTCTCTGATTCCAGGTGGCGTCCAGATCCTGCAGCTAACAGTCCCACCATCTGCTAAAGGATGGAATCACATATTAGCCATGAAGAGATTACAGATTATTCAAAACACACACCTCCTTTGTGAAAGGATACCAGTCTGTATCAATTCGAGGTAATTTTTGTTATATCATCTTCGATTTCGTGATTGTCTATGTCTGAACCACTTGATTGACCTGAATCAGAGTTACTTGAGCTATGATCTACATCTTCTTTGAGTTTGTTCAACAGAATAGCATCCCAATCAACATCGGCAAGCTCGGTATGCTGAACACGCTCAGAGCGATCTGAACATTCGGATTCAGAGTCACTGTAATTTCCAGTGAGAAGCTGCATCAGAGCCTCTGTATAACCATGAGCTTGTGGTGATGTCGTTTCGCTTTCGATCCTCTCATCCTTGAGTCCTGCTTCCGGTACATCATCTGTTTCAAAGATGTCTGGAGTGTCATTCTGAAGAAAAGATGCAAGATGTTCTTCATTCTCATGATCGATAGATTCTCGAGCAGCGACTAAAGACTTGTGATTGGGTAAATTTTTGTGATTTTCTATTTCATTCATTGATTTACCATGACACAACAAACAGCGATATTTATAAGTTTTACCAGACATGAATCTTTCAAAATCTACAAAACAAACAACTTTAGAAATGAAAGAATGATGTAATGACAGGTACAATGATAAGCTGACAGTTATCTACAATGGTCAAGCCCTGCGCTTCCATGTTTTGAGCGAATGACATCTTTGTTGAGATTTTTAGGAAAGTTGAAGAATAAAGTGAGACTGGTTAAAAATCGATTCTGATATTAAGGAAATCGAGAGAGATTGGTAATTGATTGTGTGGTTGAGGAAATCGAGGATCACAACCGAGAGTCGATTGCGACATTGAGGAAATCGAGGATCACAACCGAGAGTCGATTGCGATATTGAGGAAATCGAGAGTCATTCAATCTCAATGTCAGTTTCAAGAAAAGAACATATTAGAGACAGAGATATAAAGAAAGGACATACCGTAGGTTGATCAGGTTGTTGTGAAGGTAAAGATAATCAGGTGGTGGGAAGCGAAAAGAACCCCTGGGATGTCAGAGCGATAGCTCTCCAGCATCTACCCGGTCCATCGTGGTGGTGCTCATTGGATACCCGGGTTTGTTACCCACATGTGGACGACTGATCATGGGTGGCGAGGCGTTGTCCGCAGTGTGCTGGAAGGATGCCCACTCGATTGGGCATCCGTAGGTCTTCCAAGCACACTGTGCTTGCACGTCATCCTGTCTAGGACGCCATCTGTGCATCTTCAGGATGCCGTGTGGATAAATACGCGCTCAGACGTCGAGCCAGCGCCCCGTTAGTGGACGTCGGGCCGTGTCCCCAATCTCGGACACGCCCGACGCCCTGACGCAAAAAACTGTCCTTGTGGTGTAGCACTCAACCAGACTCAACCATTGCATTCATTTTACTGGATTGATATTGATATTCGAACAAATGATCAGTTTCCCATAATATTCAATCAAACAAATGATCAGTAAAAGTGAGAGTTCCATCTTTGATCTAAACAAAGGAACAATAAAAGAGATTGATCAAAACAGAGCCATTAAAAAGAAAAATCAATCAAAGGAGTCAGATTGATTAAAAAAAGGGATAATTAAAAGAGGGGACAATTAAAAAAGGGGACAATCAAAAAAGGAACAATTAGAAAAAGAGGTTAATTGTAAAACCAAATCAGCTAGTGATCCTTTGATGAGATCAATACACATTATCTGAGTGATTAGTAGTAGTGATATCCAATGATCTTTTCAATCAGTTGGAAAAACATGTCAGAAATCATTCCCCATGACTTGTAAAAAATGATACTTACACATACTTAGGTTTTTGTGTTCCATTTGATGATGGTGGGGGGTCAGAAAGATTAATATTTTGGCCCTGGGTGTGATGGTTGCAGTTCTCCAGGATGTTCAAAATGCTGTGGGTTCCATGGTGAGATTAAGTTATTGTGTTGTGGTAATGTACATCTGATTATTTGACTCCTTCATTGAGTCTACTCCAGGCATGGTTGGTGTTATCAATCTCAAGTGGTCTTGGTCAAGTGCAAGTAAATTGATTCAAAAAATATTGATTGAAATGGAACTTACAATGGTCGATAAACACCAAATAAAGTTCTATTGGATTAAGTTCACAATGAATTTTTGGGATAAATACACAAATATGACCAGCTTCTTCCATTATTTTTTGAAGCAAGGGCTTCTCATTAGCAAATTTGCACTGGAGGCAATGCAGCGGCAAGTCTTTGAAGTAATCACTTTGTCAACACTGGTCAGCAGGAAGCTGGTCACACTCAATAACTGTGCATGTTTCTGGTTGATGTAAAAGCAGCAAGAGCATCTTTTCATATTTCTTTCTTCATCTTGTTGAATGAGCCTCAAGTTCTGTTGAATGATGTCTCTGGCATTCACGTTGCAAATCAAGGAAAGGTGTTATTGTGGATACAAGACAATGGAACAAACTTGAAGATGAAGCTAGTCTAGTGCCAAAACATTGTGAACCCAGGCTTCAAAGTGTGGGTCAACTTTGTGTAACACACTTTTAAGACCCCAACAACTGTGAGGCCCCTGGAAAGCCCCTACTGAGCTGTCTGACAAAAGTTAAGACTTTTTCCCACTTTTTTCTGGTCAAATATTGAATTTTAGCCAAATTAGGACTTTTTTTGTCAGAAGCCCCCCCAGTCTCGACTGTGATGTGCTGATTTTCTTTGGAAAAAAGTCCAAAACAAGAATTTGTTCGTCACATACCTAAGGAGTCATGAGGACCGGTTGAAACCCCTGAATGCTGGTCAAAAGCTCTGATTATTGAACAAAAGTCCCAGGGAAACTGGTAAAATCCCAAGCCAGCACAAGGCACATGCATCTGATTTGATCTCAAGCCAAAAAGGATGATGATATCTAATTTTTGTTGGTTAAGGAGACGAGACAAAGTACATTGTTAAAAAACTCCCAAGACATAATGTACTAATCCTCTTCTGTATCAGCTGGTTCAGTGGCCAGCTGAAATCATCTCTCATCCTCATATTGCTTGACCAAATGAACCATTTTTATGGATAGAACTGCGAACCACTAAAGAGACTGAATAACTCCCCTCATTTTCAGGAACTGATACAAATTTTGTGCTCTTTGATAGTTTAAACACATAGATGATGTCAACTGCATGAAAATCAGGATATGCTTTGTGTTTTGGTGTTCGAGTCTGTCCTATTAGGACTTTGTTTGTCAAGAGCATCCTCCAGCCCGGGTCCTTTCAGGATCTTTTTGGTCACATGCATTCTGATCCAAAAGCCAATATATGGCCTGTTTCATCAGATAGATTTTGGGATGAGAAGGCCAAAACAGGGATTTCATTCGTCAGATGACTCAGCAGGAGCATTCAATTCACAAGGTCCTCGGCTGTGGGATTTGGCATTACTTCAGTTGACCCCGGCTAATGATTTTTGACTTCAGCACAGAACCCCAAATTTAACCAAAACAATTGCAGATGCTCAGAGATGCTCTCAAGTGACACAGGATAATTCAGTAATTCCTTGTGTATGTACTCGTGAGAGTTTCTTCACTGTTCACTTCAGTTCCTTCATTTTCAAATCAAGCGTTTAATTATGTAAGGCCAGTATATAAAAACTATCCTGGAAGCATTGACGGAACAGGAAAGAGTTCGGTGATGTGGTTGTCCTCTGGTATTTGTTTCAGTATCATATTCTTCGTAGCTTGAATCCTCTTGATTAAAAGTGGCCGTTCATGATTATATCAATTTTTTCCATTGTGGTTTTCCTGCTGTCCATTGACATCAAGGCTTACTCCCAGCCTGGCGCATGTGATGGCAGTTGCTTCTCCCATGACCCTTCCTTGATTCAACACACTGATGGCACTTGGTTCCGTTTCAATACCGGTAATGGGATCGGTATATGGAAGGCACCCGCTCTTCATGGGCCATGGACATACGTTGGTGATGCCTTGAAGGGTGGATCGGTGACACAGATAGCAGGACGCGGTGACCTCTGGGTCAGCGGATTTTCATTCCTCATTTTGATCTTTTGCTGACATTCACAAGGCCATAGGCACCGGATGTAACTCGTGTTGGTACAATGTACTACATGTACTACGCAGTTTCCCAATTCGGCAAAAAAAACTCGGCGATCGGCTTCGCCACAAGCTCAACGATGGAGGCAGGGTCATGGACAGATCATGGGGGCATAGGTGTAGAATCTTCCGACAGCTCCCGCTACAACGCAATTGATCCCAGCCTCCTAGTATCTGGAAATGACTACTAGTAAATAGTCCATTTATACCTCTCCGCATTGTCGTTTTTTCCACTCACCCAATCACCTGTCCCAATTGTAGCCTGGTCTTTGGATCCTGGAACCAGGGTATCTACCAAGTAGCCATGGAATCTCCTCCAAACAGAAAAACCGGGTCTAGCTCTTCGAACCATCTGGCGTACGTCTCTCGCGCGCCTCATACCGGGGAAGGACCAACAATGTTCCATCACGATGGATGGTATTACCTTCTATATTCCTCCGGCATATGTTGCGGGTACCAGAACAAGAAGCCGGCTCCTGGTGACGAGTACAAAATCGTTATGTGCCGTAGTAATTCGCCTACATCCGGGTTTCATGACAAGGCTGGTGTTGACTGTTTGGTAGGCGGAGGAACAACGCTACTAGAGAGTCATGATAATGTTTACGGTCCCGGTGGACAGTGCGTGACTTATTCTTTCCATTTTGTCCTCTTCAGTACAATCTGATCCATATTGATGTTCTTTCGTAGAGGCGTGATTGACACCCCCGATGGCCTCCTTCTGTACTACCACTACACCAACCCTCAACGTGGCATTGCGGACGCCGATAATCTTTTTGGTTACAATTATTTATCTTTTTCAGATGGATGGCCCGCTGTCTGATTCGGGTCGGCAATTTGAGAGGTTTTGGTGATGTTTACTGCGTCGGGTTTTTGAAATGTCAATGTCTTTTTTTCATTGCAAGTGTCCACAACAGTCGTCGATAGTTGCATTCACTAAAAATTCTATATTACAATGAGTTAGAGAATTTTCGGCGAGATTTTGAAAAAAATTATTCACAAATGATTGCCTCGGGGTTCAAAGATGCGATACATAAATTCAGATTTAATGAGATCAGGTGAACCTTGAGAGATGAAGAAGTTGATGTTGGGATGTGGTTCAGTGGTGTAAGACCAGTGCGCTCAAATGAAGTTGGAAGTTAAGGGGAATATTCACGCCATCATCAGCCCGAGATTGAGATGGTGCTTTATCAGTGTGCATTTCCAAGTGTCGAAGGCAAAATTCATGATGAGGAGCGGGTAGGAGAGGGCAAGGGGTCAAGGAAACTTTCTGCTGGCAGTGGACAGGCATGTAGGCGTGAAAGTTTTGAACGGATCTTCTGAACTATGTGCAATTAATGGGATGAGGAAAAACTGTCTCATGAAATATTTCAAGTCCTGGACAATCTCTTCCTCTACACCAACGGATGAATTCCAAAGCATAGTTGAATTGATACTTAAGGGCCAAAGCCAAAAAGGGCTCATCAAAGCAATCGTTGCGTACAGAAAGACGCGCACGCAAAATATATCAGGAACCATCTTGACATCGGCTAGTACGCTTCCACAGTGTAAAGTGGGAAAAGTGGTAAGACATAAGAGACGTCGTTCAAGTGTCATATTGTACATAAAAGGCATTATCTAGAACTATACAAAAGACAGAGGCTCTACAAGTCAAGGCCAAATAAAAATCCACTAAACGGTATTCTTCAGTCAACACGGTGTTGATGTCATTCAAGGCTCACGTGAACCTCGTTCTGCCTTTTGATACTTCAAGATCCAGGGGTGATTAGCTACCTGTGGTAAGGGTAACCGATCTTGAGGTTCATGTTGTAAGAGCTATGTAATAACACACACTTAGCTTGGGAAAGACTGTAGTCATTAAATAAGAGGTGATCACGCACCTTACGAATCAAATCGCCTGCTTCTGCCGAAACGAAACTCGGCACCTTGAATTGTACTTGTGAAATCTTTTTGTACGTAGCTGTTTGTAAAGAAGAGATATGCAAGTCAGACCGAAGAAATTCAAGGCACAAGTCCAAGGGGTCTGCACGGAACATTGTATCAAGAGAATAATGATATGTGAAGAGTTGCATACCATTGTGTCCACTAAGATCTTCAAATGGCGGATTACCTACGATGAATTCGTATGTCAAAACTCCGAGGGCCCAAAGGTCGACCTTCTCATTGTGGTCTTTGCCTTCAACCATCTCTGGTGGCAGATAGTCCAATGTCCTACATAGAATAGTCGGATAGTTGATTTCATAAGCCAAGATATCTCTAGGTCGAGGCATCGTCAACGAATCCCAAGTACCCACCCGCATAAAGTTTTGCGACGATTCCCAGGCGCATGAACACTCCAACCAAAATCAGCTATCTTCAGTTCACCTTCAACACCCAACAAAAGATTCTCAGGCTTAATATCCCTGTGAATCACGTGCTTCCCGTGCAAATAATGTAGAGCATCGGCCATTTGGGCAATGTAACGTGCTGAACGCTTTTCACTAAATCTTCCATGACGATGAAGTTGTTTGTAAAGTTCTCCTTTGCCTGCAAACTCAAGCATGAGAAAGATACGCTTTTCGTCATGAAAATAACCATATAATCTCAAGACATTCGGATGACTAGTGATAGCGGAAATCGGTCAGCCACATGTGTTCCAAATGATGTTCATAGCACGAAATCATCCTGACCGAAGATTGCTTTGAATTTCAATTTCTCGACGCAGTTGTTTTTCAACTTTGCATTCGACCAACTCTTTCTTGTAAAGACATTTGAGTGCCAATATGAAGTGAGGAGGGGATTTGGTTCGAACCATGTAAACTCTCCCAAATTTGCCTTTGCCTAAAGCGCGACCAATCTCAAATGAATTCATACTCCATTGAGGCGTTGGTCGTTTGTGTCTGAGAGAGATGGCGTGGTTTAAGTCAATCTATTAAGCTCAGAAGTCGGTAGAGCGAAGGGGGTAGCTTACAGAGGTGAAGCTGAGTCAACATCGAGTAGATCTTGGTTGGGCTTCTGACCAAGCTCCCAATTTCCGCGGCCAGTTTCGTCATCCTTATCGATACCACCATCGTATTCACCAATCTCCATACCAGAGACAGCTTCAGGCTGATTGCACATCGAAGGAGGAGGATGAGAAGGTGGGGCTCCGAGAGTGTATGGCTTCTGATTCTTGGTCTTCGATTGAGATGAACCCGGTAGATAGAAGGAAGAAGTAGGATCGACTTCAGGGCGGTTCTTGTCCAATATACTTGATTGAATACCAATGCTCGCTTGGGCTTTGGCTAAGGACGCAGAAGAGTGATTCGTGCCAATCTTGTTGAGAGCCGACCGAGAGTTGCCGGAAGTGCTTTGTGAAGAGCTCATCGGCTGGAACGGAGAATGAACATGAATACTATTCCAAGGCAATTTTTATTCTGAGAACTGACCTTGACGTTAGAATTACTGGAATGAGTTGGTTTCTTGGCTTTTGAGGTCTTATCATCAAGTCGGATGCTACTCATACTATTTTCGATTTGATCGATTTGTGAGGAGCCTCTTTGAAGAATCTTTGAAGTCATCTCGTTTGAGGTAGGAAAGGTTTCGTATGTTGCGTAACAGAAGGTGATGATAAGTTGTGTTGAGAATGAGAATGAGTTAGAGTTGGATGAGAAAGTTCAGAATGACTTTGTAGAAATTTGAATTTATCCCTCCGATGCTGAGAAACTGTATGAGTCATGTAACTTTTCACGCGCTCGCGTCCTGTCACAAGTCACTGATCAAGCTCACCAAAAAACAGTGCTCGCTGACTCGTGACTGTAAGGACAAGTTGTTGTCCGCTGGGCTATTCCCGCCGAAAGTATCTCCCGAGAAGTATGCAGCTCAAGCCTGCGTTGGCTCAAGGGCGTAGCCGTAAAATGAAACATCCCCATCATCAAGACCCAACCTTTGCATCAAGAGATGATAGCCAAAGCTGAAGGGACCTTGCCTCGAAGAAATCATGGTATGAGAAGGTTTCTTTTATGTTGCTTGGGAACATACTCTAGAGCAGAAAGTTCATCATTAAAGCCTCCTCATCCATAAGTATCGCATGTCTTGATTCCTTACGAGTCATGACTTCCGGAAGCCACATTGAGGTATTCAAAGGCACCTGCCCGGGATAAATGCACGAGAAGCCAATGTCGAATGGGAGCAAAAAAGTATCATCCGATCACCGATGTGAGTCGGATCTCTTGTATATCAGTTAGAAAGTTTGATCGGGGAGTTGACCGCGAGGCGCAGCAAAAGGTATCCCTCGAACCGGGTTCGAACCGGTGACCTACAGATGCACAGCATCCAGATTGTCCAATTACAGTCTGTCGCTCTTCCAACTGAGCTATCAAGGGTTGAAGCTCGAAGTCATGATGGCTTATGGATCCTGGAGCCTCCAGATGTGCTCTCAATGTTGCTCCATCCACACGCATCATGTACACGCATGGACATGGTTTGATTGAGCCAGGACTTGGAGTTTGAGTGAATTTTGATAATTTTTTGTTAAATTAAGCATGAAGCAAAAACAGAAGTTAACTGAATAATGAAACCAAGATAATCATGAAACCGCACCAGCAATCCAACAATCACATAAAACAATGAATTCTTTGCAATTTTGAAATTAAAAGCCAAAAATCACACATCAAGGGACTCGCATGATTTATTTCATAAGGTTATGTGATCATTTTGTTGTTGTATTTGGTCAATTTCAACAAACGTCGGTGGTGTCTGGAATGTGGTGGTTAAGTTCATATATCATTTTTGCTCCTTTCAGAGTATATCTATGGTGGATAATTTTATGTGCTATATGTTATTTAGGGATTTGTGTCTGATAATGGTCAGACCTCAAACCCTTGCACCTGTTGTCTTTGATGAGTTTTCCATTCAATTTTTTATCTTATATACTGTCCCTCTTGCAATCTATGAGTTCCTACCCAGCATTCAAGAGCTTTGGCTCAAGGGTGAGTGTTCTCATTCTGGTTATATCTGTTTTCTTTAGTAGACAGTGCACATCATTCATTTCATAGTCATCTCTATCTTCTCACAATCAGCTTTGCTTCAGGTAAGGCATCAAGATACTCTGCTGTGTCTACCTTGTTCTTGGATTGGCTCAGAGATTTTATCCACACCTGACTGTACAGTTTACTCATTCTTTTGTTTCAATTCACATGTTTTGTTGTCTATATTACTTCAGTACATTTTTTTGTACCAAATCACT
This sequence comes from Melampsora larici-populina 98AG31, assembly GCF_000204055.1. Taxonomy (NCBI): domain Eukaryota; kingdom Fungi; phylum Basidiomycota; class Pucciniomycetes; order Pucciniales; family Melampsoraceae; genus Melampsora; species Melampsora laricis-populina. The sequence goes on from NW_006768814.1 coordinate 400,832, forward strand.
ACTAGCAACTTTAAAGCTCACAATACTGTATGATTGCTCAACAGGCATTTCTGCAAGTAATATGTTGCAATACTTCCCTATTCACACCTTTTTTTGATCCCACTGAGAGTTGATATTTACACCTGTTGCCTTTGCTCTGTTGCAAAGGCATAAATTACCAATTGATATTCAACTATTCCATAAACGTACACAGCTTGGGATCATCCTGATGATTCTTGTAATCCACTGTCAAATACTAGAGTCTATATTGATTTGATCTTTGTATCTGTAACCTGACCCAAACTAACAGCAAGCTGAAATATATCTGAGAGGAATTCAAGTGTCATACTCTAGACTTCAGTTTTGCTTTCAAAAATCCATAAAAAATTGGTATCAGTACAAACAAGACACACACGTACATACCATTACTCCAGTCAAAACTTCCTGCCTTGTACAACCATGACTCAAAGAAACAAAAATGTTCTAGTGATTCAAGCATTTCAAAAAATCCCAAATCCTTTAGTAATGTCTGAGATGTTGAGGGACTTTTCCTTTATCTCTCATTACTTATGTTTCAGATGTCTTTCTCTTCAACTTCAGTTTCAGACATCGTAATCTGTTTTTCAATTGCCTGTAAAAGTTCTTACTGGAAGCAATTATCGTCACATTCAATTTTACATAATGCTTCTAGAAAATCAAATTATATTCATCTCATGTGCTAATTCCTTCCAACTCATATAGCTGGTCTCTCTCGAAGGCGCTCTTTCCCTTTCTCTCTTTTCCTCATCCGTTATTTTACGAGAGGAAAAGAGAGTAAGTCACTATCACTGTTTCTTCTTATATGTTTATGTTACTAATTATTATATACGATTTCTTCTTGTTTTCTTTTGTCTATTTCACCTATACGTGTGCCAAAATTAGAACAAATAACTGAGAGTATTTGTATTGCACGCTTTTCTTTATTTCTTAATCTGAACTTGCAAACCTTATAGGTCAGATTATATTCGAGTCTTATATTCTTTTCATTCATTCTTATCTGACATCACTTTATTATGTTGTTGTTATTTCTCTTATGATCTTTAAGGTTAGTTAGCAGGTTCATTGTGACTGAGGTGATTGAGGCTCACCTCTAGATATTGTCACAAGTTTATCAGTTTATCAGGTTACCATCAACAGGATTTTTTGCTTTTCATGAGATTGGAGCATTCATGAGACCCTTGTTTTTTGGTCCATAGGAATTTTCCCAATTCCAATATTAATAAGGTTGCTGATCTGAGGCACTAATATCTTGATTATGAGCCCTGGCCAGTTTGATCCTTTGAGCCACTCACAGCTGACTACACCCTGCTGGACACTGGATGGGAACTGAGTAGATGGAAAATGAATATGGACCTGACACAATCCCCTGATGGACATTCTTTGGATATATAAGAGCCAGAGCCACATCACATCAGTCTTCTTTTCAACATAGTGGGATTAAAACCTTGAAGTATGTGAAGAGTTTCAACTAAGTTATGAAAATTTCATAGTTATGTCTGATGGCTTGAGCTCAGTATTATATTGGAAGGACTAATTTCTTTCCACTTTTGTGACTCTTCAATGCTGGTAAAAATCATAAATCCAATGTCCAATGAAAAATGGGGCCGCTTGTTTGATGAATATGACAGCCCAGCATTCTCACTGTGACATCTTAAGGCTGTAGGCCCTCAGGGTCCTGAAAAACTACTTTTCTTGAGGCTCATAGAACCTGAAATGTTCAATAACTCTGCAGGAATAAATCAGTCTCAAAACCAATGGAAGAGAGTTGTGGTGACTGGGTCCACAACTTTCTTCAATCATGGGTTTTGTTTGCCTTGTGTTTGCCATAGATTTTATGATTACTCTTGAGTCAGCATGCCCTGAATTCTATATCATTAAGTCCATTTGGCTTGACTTTCCCTTCTTACTCAGATATCACCCTTTCCAACCTCTACATTTTTTTCCAAATCCAGAAAGACTAATGATATATTGTAACCTCAATTCCATACCTTCCATATTTTTGGATGTCACTATGTATGCCCATGCAAAAGCACATTGAAGACATGCAATGAGGTTTATCCTGCATAAAGGTGTGAGGTTGAAAGGGAATTCTGGTTATTGCTGTGCATACTGAGGCATAAAGAAAAGTGATGATCCATGGGGTGACTGATAGGGGAGGATATTTGGGACTGAGCAGTGCATGAGCTGACATGCATATTCTTCATGGGATAGGCGGACTCAAAGGTAATCAGCCAACCTATGGCAAAGTTGAGGCAAACAAAACCCATGGTTGGAGAAAGTTGTGGACCCAGTCACCATGACTTTCTTCATTCAGGCTTCAGACTAATTTATTCCTGTGGTCTCCATTCACCTTAATCCAAGTTGAGTAATTGAAGCCATTGCCTTATAATGACATGATAGATTTCAATCACAACATGTAATCTGTTGTGATCAGATATGACTATGTTTGAGTCATGATATGATCAGAATGGACACTTTAATCAGTATTTGATGATTGAGGGATGGGCTCCAATAATGCACCCCAGCTAATTGTGTATAGGATTCATCCTCATGCTGTGGTAGAGTGTATTTGATTGTGCACTAAGGAATAAATATCTTTTGAACTTTTTGATACAAAAAATCTTGCTTTGAAGCACATCAATGCTTTGACTAACTTGTTAAGAGATCACATTGATATACTGGGTCAGCTCCTTTGTTGAGATATATGTAAGCAGACAGTGACCTTCAAGAAAAATCCACACAATCTGGCCACATATTAATCAATCCTAGAACTATGAAAAGCTTACTTGAAATATTTGGTCACAAGTACTGAAATGCTTGAATATAAACCACCTGGCACAATGAGCAAGGAATCATAATTTGTTTGTTTTCTTGACTAATGTTTCCAACTGGGGGTCTAGCAGCCCTGCACAGCGTAATGTGGAAAAGGTTAAAATTTTGAAATAAATAGAGACCACAAAACATTGAGGGATCACCATTGCAAAACAGGAAGTGATGGGATGACTGACAAACTTGGAAAATTCAATTGGGACAATGACTTGGTTTGGGTCAGGATTTTGGAGAACAAACAAGTCAAAGAAGAGGTAGTGGTGTGTGACCAGCCTAATTGGTCAAAAATTAGAACACAGTAAAGACACCTTCTTTTCTTCTTGGCAGAGAAAATCAGAGCAAACCATTGCACAAGAGGAACCTTGTTAAGAGCATCTCCAACGGTGCCTTGTAAACGTAACAATACGTAAGCTGTATGTTACGTTTACAGGGTTGGGTCAAAAAACGACCCTCCACCGGTCGGCAGATTTCTCACCTCTGGCCACTCGTGTGAAGTTTGGTTTGAGGGATACTGGGTATCGCATGTCAAGACCTTCATGCATGAAGGGCTTTCACAAAAGATGCAGGAAGCAGTATTGGCGACGTTTAGGACATAATCATACCACATGCGTCCAAAGATAAATATGATAATCGAAAGAAATCACAGCACACCGTTATATCCCCAGAACTATTCAAAAGGGAATTGGCAAATCTTAATTTAGAGATCCAAAAAGGGTTCTCCCAAGGGTTTAAGTGACAATATCAGGTCTTCCCTCGGCCTCGGGTTTTCCTCGGTCTGGAAAGACCTCGGTTTTGGGAAACCCTTGGCCTCAGTGATGAGGCTTGTTCACGCGGATTGTGCTCATTGTGCATCACCGCGCCGAAAGCAAAACCGCGCTCCAGCGCATCAGCGCACGAATGAAATGAGCACGAACAGAACCAAACTTGCATTTACACACAGACGAGAGCGCAATACTAACGACTAAAGAGCGAGGAAACGGTGAAAGAAAAAAATACCACCTATACTTTACCGCCGTCCCACAATCGCCGCCGTGGCGCGAAAATGGCCAAACACACTTGAGAGATAAATTGAGAAAACTGATTCACAAGTTACGACAAATTATGATCGTGAAACTGAAAAAGTAAAGAGAGGCTACCTGCCGGAATAACGGACATACCTTCATGATGCGTTCCCAAGGTCGCCGTTGCTTTTGTGTTTTTGACGTCTTTGACTGACTGCTTGGATGGGATGGATACTATAGCTCTACGAGATGAGCCAACCTATCAAAAGGCTTCACATAAGCAAGCACAAGGAAATGAGAAGTTGGATATGTGGGCATCTTTACAAGCTGCATCAGATTATAAGCTTACTCATCGTCATCAGACCATCCAAGTAGTAAGTTGAAGACGTCAAAAGACAAAGCACGATCACGTGTCAGAGAAGAGACGACTAATCAAACCAAGCTCTGAATAGAGAAGACCGGCTTACAAGCTGTAGATGCCTCCACGGCAGACTTCCAATCTTCCTAGTTCAAAGACTTCAGTCCAAACCAATACATCATGTTTTAGACTGATTGAATGATGAAAACACTCTGATCAAGTGAGGATAGGATTTGAGAGTTGACTTACAAGTTTGAGATGACAGGCAGCACTATTTGCGTTAAGAGTAGCTCGTGAACTACACAAGAAAAGTCAAATAAGTGATCTACTCAACCTAGCAAAGCTCTCGAGGTAACTGCAAGTCGGCTTTCACTAAAATGAAGAGCCTTGATATCATATGGTACCATATGAGTTCTTGAGCAACTTGTCAAATTCACACTCGACCTTGCATACCAAATTCAAGAATTTAGGAATCATACTTTCTTTCAACTTGTGTAAAAGAAAGCTTACCCATCTACTCTGATATCAGCTTTTGAGCTCATATACCATTCAATCAAATACAATTGTGTCATCCCATCCATTGAGTCATCTTGGGCTGCAAGCACTAGCCAATTTTCAATTAACGAACCTAAGATCAAAGATGTATCAACCCCACTTTCCATCTCAAACAACCATACCAATGAACCTGTGTGCTGATCTGATACTTCTATTGTCCTGGATCCAGTTTCTTCATTAAGTTCAACAACCAGGTTCGGATCATGGTATTTGAACAAAGCTGACGGGCGATAAGATCAACAAATTTTGGGAAAGTGTGTCATGATTACGCGGAACTCGGTGCAGTACGACGAGGAAAGCAGTGCGTTGAACAAATTTTGGCAAAGTATGTCAAGATTACGAGTGACTCAGTGCAGTACGAGGAGGAAAGAAGTGCGTTGAACAAATTTTGGCAAAGTATGTCAAGATTGCGAGTGACTGAGTGCAGTACGAGGAGCAAACCAGTGAGTTAGAGAACAATATCGCCAAAGCGGTGTCAAATGGCCCATGTTGATGATCCCCCCTCCTCAGGACAGCGTCCTGGTCAGCAAGCGCAGCGGCCAACCAATTTGCCTTCAGCAAGGGAATACGACCCCCATCGCACCTTCTTGAATTCTTGGCTTCACGGTGTCTCCTACCGTCAGTGAAACGGACGCATCTTTGGATCCAATTGGGTGCGCCTGCAACACGCCATCCTTGCGTTTGCGTCTCACAGCGCTAAAGATCCGCAACACAAGTCGCTCAGGCATCAAAGCATCGGCAATCGCGTCAATGTTTTGATCCCGCTGATTCCTGAAACACAACTTTTGATGAAAACATTGACCCCGCGACGCTACGTCCGCTTCCTCACCTCGAGTCACCGCGACGACGACGATCTCCGTTTCGAGAACAGCGACGTCCGCCGGACTTTTGATTTGATTTCCAGAGACCCCACGGTCCAAATTCCCAATTCTCTTCTCTCACCAAAATCTTGTGTCGCATTACCGAGCCCCATACTGAAAAGTTCTGGGGATATAACGCCAGAGGAAATCACATATCAAGTATATAGTCAATGAGATATCAGTCAACTTTTAAAAGGAATATTGTGCGCTTTCGGCGTTTTTGGCAGGAGCACAACCTTGGAAGTCCCTCCATCATGTGCGCGGTGGAGGGAAATCATTTTTTAAAAAAAATACAGCTTACTGTATGTTTTCAGACAAGCCTATACGCCTTTTGGCGATTCAGGACTGTTGGAGATGCTCTAAGGTAAGCAAATGCACATGTTTGGTCTGCACTGCAATAACTCACACACCCCGCTGGAAGTATTTGTGGTGTGGGAAGGTCCAGAAAATTTGAAGGTACACCAAATGAAAAGCCGCCTGACGGGTCTGGGCCTTGCTACAATTACAAATGACCTTTTGGGCTATATATACCAATCCATGAACCTGCACTTTCACATGGATCAATTTGAAATTGAACCATTCAGTGATCAGATACCCAATTCCTCTTTGACACTTGAATCCTTGGGAGATAAAATCTACAAAGCAGATTTTGAAATCACCAGACTTTATGAAAGGGCACATAAAGCATTGCGCCAGTAGGCTGTGGGCCATCAAATAACCAACCACATATCCACATGACAAACCAGAAAACCATGTAGCCAAGCTCTGGTGTGAGACCATGTGTATTGGTACAAATCAAGAATTCACACAAAATATGATGGAAACATAATGTTGAACCCACATTTCTGAAGTTCCCCCAGAAGACCATATAATAGTATTAAAAACCATAACAGCTTATGAAAATACTTTTTCAAACAGTTAATCACTTCCTACTTATTTCCATTTTGCTTCATCATTCACAAAAAGTTGAAACATAAAGATTGATACACAGTTATTCAAAGAGTCATTTACTCATTTCCCTTGAGTCTTGGTCATTTGTGCATAGTATCCAAAAACAAACTCAAGTATTAAATTGGCAGCCGGGCAATCCAAGGATCTCCGTGATATGATTACGGGATTTGGAAGCTCGCCAATGAGGCATGCAAGAGCGCTATGAGTCATGACACTTGGGCATAAGCATTTGAATGAGTTGGGTCATGTGAAACTCTCCCCAAGGCTGAACAATGGATATGCTGCGTTACTGCGGCCGGGGCTCGCGAGTCTTATTCCGTGCAGCTTCGAATGCTCTCGGAAGGTAAGGGATATTTCGAGTTGACCATTTTCTTTGTTGACTTGGAAAGTAACAAGCACCACACCAGACACATCCTCATCATGCAACAGCCTACGATCAATTTCAAGCCAAAGTACACTCAGCCAATCACCCTAGATGCTCTACTGGAGTTAGATCCTGGTTTCATTACAGCCGAGATATCAAGACTGGAGAATTCTATCAATCACTTGACTCGGTCAAATTCGGATTTGCTAATGGCCGAGAAGGAGGAAGACGATGCAGCAGAGCGTAAGGTTTTTGTACTGGCCCGAGAAGAGAACGAAGATGTGATGTATGTTGTTTCAGCGCCTTGAAAGATTGGCCTCGAGCTGATGATGTTGTTTAGTGAAAGTCAGAGGGAACGAATCACGATGATGAAGCTTGCTCTCAATCAAATGCTCGGTATCGACTCCGACAATCCACATTACGCAAAAGATAAGGCAAGGGGAGAAGGGGGGGATGATAGGACTATACCTCGAGCTGACCCTGTTAGACGGGAGCCCACCAGTTCGGATGAGGATGTGGGAGTATTTGTGTAGTGGGGACATAGTGAGAAGCCGCCAAATAAGTTGAGGAGGCTGTGTCTCGTGAAAGTTGAAGGGGATGAGACGGGGCAGCAATTGCAAATCAGGTGCACATCGCATATTGCATAATTCAAGGCAGAAACAAATTGGATTGAAGGGCATGAATGTACAAAATGGGAGTGATTCCAACTAGTGACCAGCCCTTCGGCTTTCGGCAATAACACCAGTGAGTTCATCGACTTTGCGCTTTGCACGTCGAAGGGTACCGAGCTGTGCGAAAGTACGTGTTCAGAACTCTTCAATAGATTATGATGATGTTTGAGTAGCTAGTATACATACCCTGCGCTTGGTGAGTTTCCTTGCCTTCTTGTCCTTCGAGTTTCGGATAAGTTCCATCACACGTCGTTCATAAGGGGCAAAACCAGCGACCTCGCGGACGATTGAGCGGACAAACTGAAACAGAATACCATTATGAAAATCAGAACAGGTGAGGCTGTGAGTGGATGAGTGTTCGAGGCGTACAGTGGTACGCTTGGAGGCGTGACCCTTGCTGTAGGATGGCTTAGCGGGGAGCACACGAGCAGTAGTCTTGTGACCAGAGTTGAGACCCCGGGGAAGACCTATAGAAGATGCCACAAAGTCGAAAAAATGATTTAGTTTCTATCCATGTGAGCTGATCCGGAAAATGGGAGTTTCATGATGGGTGTCGAAAAATCGGCTAAATGGCCAAAGTGATCGATGGACGAAAAGTCTAACCTGTGCGGACGGGGGCCTGGCGTGTGGATTGAATTCGTGCCATTACTGAGATCTTGAGGCGAAAGTTGTCTTGAGGTGGGATTAAAGCTCCGGGGTACCGTTTGGCCTTTCGCTATTGTGAACCGAGTGTCTCAGTGGCGGGGGGGAATTGAAACCTAACGATACTCTCATCAACTAGGTCAAGCAATTTTCAACCGCCCCCCCGATTGCCTCGATTTTACACACCTGTCTCAAGCCCTTCTGAACGCGATTGTAACCTACCCAACCTCAAGCTCACGCCCCTCAAGACACGATGCCGCCGAAGTCAACCCCCAAAGCCGATCCTAAGGGTTTGCCGCCTGTTCCATATCACCTTCGATTTTCAGCCGATGTTAATGTTAACTTATGATTCATGACATTCCATCCTACCAGCCTCTGCTGCCAAGCCTCAAGTGGCCAAGGCTAAGGCAGCAAGGAAAGCAGTTGTGAAGGGGACCACTTCAAAGACCCAGCGCCGAGTCCGTACCTCCGTCACTTTCCGTCGCCCCAAAACGCTTCAACTAGCACGGAAGCCAAAATACCCCCGAAAATCCGTCCCTCATGCCCCCCGAATGGATGCCTTCCGGACCTTGATTCGTCCTCTCAACACTGAAAGTGCTATGAAGAAGATTGAAGACAACAACACCCTTCTTTTTATTGTTGATTTGAAAGGTGGGTACCTTTGCGTCGAGCCAGGCTTCATCAAATGTTGATTCGGAATGCGCTCCCCTGCAGCAAACAAGCGACAAATCGCCGATGCCGTCAAGAAGCTCTACGAGGTTACACCTGCGCGAATCAACACCTTGATCCGGTGAGGCTCTCTTCACATATACTGTCCATAGCCGCAGCATCGACCTGACGTTTTCTCTTCCGTGTCAGACCCGATGGCAAGAAGAAAGCTTTTGTACGACTACAGCCTGAGGTTGATGCTCTGGACATCGCTAACAAGGTCCGTCATTAACCTGCGCATGCTCTTCATCGAGTTTCTGACGGAATGCTTCTTCCTTTAGATCGGTTTCATTTAATCATCTCACTCTTCGCTTGAAATCTTTCTTACTGTTCGTACGTTCAATATGCTCTCGGAGATATTACCTTACCTCAATACATGTACTGCTCCAATCAAACTATGCTCGGGTACATCGACACTACCTCCTTGTTACTTCAGCAACCGGACGTCTTTCTGCGTGCCCCTGTAAACCTACAATCATGCCCTGCCTTTCATCACTCAGTCAAGCCATGCTTTCTCACAGCATTCCTGATCCATGTCGACATGTTTCATCAAGGAGCTCGAGTGAAGATGTACCTTATCCAGCCAAGAGTTCATGATTTCTCCTCTAGATGAGTTTGACAACTCCCAAGGGAATAGAGATATGTGCCCCAAGGATGTCCCTGCCTCATCGACTCGTAAAGGTGGATCCGCCTATGAGCCTACATATCAATGATCTCCTGAGAATTGCAAGCCTTGTCTCATAATTGACAGAGCTGACGCTACCATACATCGGGTTTATACGATCTACGAAGTTGAGGACAGCTTTCACCAGACTCGATCACGATATTGAGGACTGTCCGTAGATCCTCTCTGAAACCCAAAAAGATAAAGTGCCCTAGGGATTGTGAAACAAGCTAGAAACACAATAGTACCATTAATGTTGCCACTTACACGATTTGAACGCTGCTATTAGGTAGAGACTTGTAGTCAATTCTGATAAGTTGACCAAGGCTAGCCCGCCAAATTCAAGTGATTTGGGGTGGAACTCTTGTCAAGCCTTGTGAAATTAACTGTAGCTAATTCCTATTGTGCCTCGGTGTGGACATGAGATGTGAATCAAGGGAATTACTTCTTGCCCGTAAATTTTTGCACGGTAGGTTGAGAAAATTAGTAGAGAAAATCTTGTATCTCCTTTTTACACCCACTTCTCAATATCAACTGATTGGGAGAAATTGTCTGTCGCGTGTGCCTACTTGTTCTTCATATTTACCTTTACTTGATTGTGAAATGCACAGCATGATCCAAAATTTTGTGACATGCAGCTGAAAACCAGTTGTTTTCAGCTCCAAATGCAGTATTAACAAGTTTGGAGTGATAGCCAAAAAGAAGAATAAGACAAGCAAACAGAAGAAATAACAAAAAAAGCTGGCACTCAAGGTACACTAATCTCTCTCAAACAGTTGGAATCAAAAGTGGGCATAAAAGGAGATATAAGAGTTTCTTTGCTCATTTTCTCAACCTCCCATGCAAAATATTTGGAGTAAGGAGTATGTCCCTTATACCTCAGGCAACTGTGTCAACATGAAATGTACTTGTTTCCACCACACCAGATTTCAATCATTTTAAATAAAAAGTCCTCCAATAAAAAATTACCAAGACATTCACGGACAAACTTTTTGACAGTTCCTACAACAGGATCCCTAAATTTCACTTTGTCAGAATGTCACAGCTGGTTCCACTATACGAGGCTGGGTTGCCCTGACATCTACAATAAACACCAGATTTTATGGAGCACTATACCTGAAAATGATGTGATACCAATAACTGTGTAAGAATCAAGAGCCACAAGCATGATGCTAGCCAGTTGAATTGCAAAGAAAAAGAGGTGGTGTTGGAGAATATCATTCTTGTGTAATGTGTCCAAACCATCAAGGTAGAAAGGACTCAGTAAACTTTTCTAGACAAATCAATCTAAATTTAATGGAAAGATGTTATGGAGTAGGTAGCAAGGATGATGTTAGATGGCAATGGCTGGATTGGGATTACTCAATTGAGTGTTAAGGAGAGAGTTGAAAGACTGTATTGTGATGAATTATTTGTTTGTTTGTGTTTCATTTTATGCTTGCAAACATTTGTGTTCTTGTTGTTTTTCTTATTAACCCTCTACTGTCCCCTTTCAAATTCTTTCCCCCTCATTGAGGAAATAGATTTGAAAGGTAAGAGTAGAAAATCAATAATTTTTCACTTACTCCCTTCTGGCATGAACATTACTGAAGTGTTGATTGTTTTTTCATATGTTTCTTTCTTTACCTTCTTTACTCCTTAGTTTTCAATTACTTCTATCATACTCTTTCCCTCTCCAGGTTGGTCTAATACGAGTATAGTACACATTTACTTTTGTTGTCAGCCGTTGCCTTGTCACCACAAGGCTGAGAGTATTTTTTTGCCTTTAAAGGTTAGTAGTGTCATTGTGGTTGTGTGTATGTTTTATCTCATCAAGTAGATTGATTTGAAAGCTTTTCCCTACATCTATCATCCTTGTTCCCTCTCCAGGTTTGTCTATCTTGAGTTGAGTACTTCTTCACTTTTGTTGTCAGCTGTTGCCTTGTCAGCACAAGGTTGAGAGTTCTTTCACCTTTATAAAGGTTTGTCTATTTTGATTTTGGTACTTTTTTACTTTTTTCAGCTGTTTCCATGTCAGCACAAGGCTGAGAGTATTCTTTCACCTTTATAAATGTTCAATCTTTTCTTTGTAGAGCTTAGTGTCTCTGCAGGTCTCACATTCTTACAGGTGGTTCACTGATCAAGAAGCCCTAGAGCAGGAGAGACTTGACTATTTCTCTTTGATATTGTTTCAAGTGTACTGAATTTTAGGAATTGAGAAATACCAGGAAATATATTGCAGAATATTCCAAACTTCAACATCAAAAAAATGTTTGCCTTTCCTACACAAAACATTGTGGGCCAACTCAAGTGGGAATAGTATTGTATGTATTCAGTGCCATTTGATAGGTGTAAAGGACTCTTAGTCCTCACTTGAAGGAAAGTCTCAAAGAGGGAACGGGTTCAGATTGGTCACATAATGGACTTGCTTTTCTAGAACCCAAGTACTGATATCTATATTGCCTGACTCCAAAGGACATGAATATGAGATGAGTCTCAATTCCCTAAGGAGCCAGTACAACGAGAATTCTCAAATGAGAAGTAATAGGATAACTGTTAAGTCATAAGGTTATGTGTCTAAGTTATAATTTGTGGTGTATGTTTATAGTTGACGTGTTATGCTTGTAATGATGGAATGTAATGATGGAAGCATCATTACAATAGGCCGGAGGGCCATTATCTCTGTATACAGCTCAGCAGTATCCAAGATATGGTGGAATTGGCCTTCAGGCTGAGCAGGTGCCAATGCCATCCATGATCCTTAACAGCTTAAAATAAGTCACATACCACACAGAGAGTGTAGTTTCCTTCTCAATGATCTATGAGTCATCCACACAAAGCAAGATACAACATAAGTTAGAAGGTTGCTTTTAGTGTGATAAGAAGAGTTTGATAGATGAGGAAACAAACTCTTTAGACTACTAGGTAAATATTTATAGAAAAAGGAAAACAAAATAATAGCTCGAGTTAAGGAAGACACTTGTGAGTTGTAGTGATGAGAGAAAACAGTATCCAAGCTACATATTAAATCATGAAATGAAATGGCAATCTCGAGATTTACAGACACAACAAGAGCACACTACACAACGCTGCAACAGGAATAACATAACACACTTGAGCGCATACACTAAACAACTAACATGATTGATGGTATAGGTTTTGTCCAATCTAGCCCATATTACGTGAGGGTTTGAGTTATTTGAAGGAACATGAACATGAAGACACATCATGTCATGGCAAGAAAAGATTTTGAGCATGGTCAAGACCATTAAAAGTGTTGAGCTATACATACGTAACAAGAGGTGTTGTTAGCTTCTTTCCTTTCTCGAATTCTTCTTTGGTTGGGTATACATATGTGTTGGTGTATCTGACACCCCACAATTGTGACCTTGTGCCAGTTGTTTCAGATGTTCCTGCACATTTCTTAAGCATCTTGCTTTCAAGCTTCAAGTTAAGTTATTTTCTGTTTGGATGCAAGAGTAAGAGCAAGTTTTGCATGGAAATCCAGGTGAGCTTTTGTGTGTTCCATACATTGACCCCTCAAAATCTCACACCCATGTGTGTGAAAGAGCTTGGCAAAACTGAGGATATCTCCAAAAGGGAGGTGCTTTGGAGTCACTTGTTTGGTGGTTGATGTGAGGAGGACACACAAGCTCACCTGACTTCCTGTGCACAACATCTTTTGGAGATCCAATCAATGTGATTGATGTGGTTGGATATGTACTGAATGAGCACTGCCAAGGGGGCGGTTTTCTCCCATCTCAGACAGTCTTATGCCTTACAGCCAATGTTTCCCCTTGTCCATCAAAATTGCAAAACTGCCAAGCTGAAGGGTGTCTTAATGTTTATAGTTCTTATTCTAGATTTGTTACTGTGACAGGCAAATTCCTAATCCAAACTGTGGAAGGAATTCTTCCATGTACACAGAAACAGGTCTTCTCCTCACAAAGTTGCTGCATCATTCAAGTTAACCAAGAACAATAGAATCAGATTAAATTGGCAAATTGAGAGATTGGACTAATCAGAAAATCATCCACATTCATATCAAAGGATCATTCATATACAAAACTCGACAATGCCTCCACTTTCAACCTGCACAAACACAGAGTTTAACCAGCAGAAGTTACATCTGCAATAATCATTCTCCATCTTCTAATGGCATCTGTTATTTGCTTGATCCCACTGGCATATCATCACAATTTTATATATCTTTCCACTATGCGTTGAATTCATACGAGGAATCGCAATTTGGTCTCGTGAGCACATTTTTTCATCTCAGCATACCCCACCCAAACAATCCGATCATCAGCATAGCAAAGTCGCAACTTTGAAGACAAACCGGCGCAGAAGGTATTCCTATGGAAGACATCATTGTACCAACTCACAAACGGGGTCTTAGTCTTGCAGCATCACATACACTGTCAACACGTTGTGCCACGTGTGTGTGACTCCTCAAGAACATTAAATGTAATCATCACAAAACATCCGCTTCATCAAAGTGAGATTATTCACAAGTAGAAGTATAAAGACGCGCCGTAACCGGTGTGCTGAGGTCATTGCAGGATAATCAGACTAAGACATTAATGAGTCTAGACAGATATAAGCCACGACAGCAAAAAAGACAAAGATTTTGATAATGAAAAACAAACAAATTGGAAGAAACGACGAAAAGATGCAAAAGTAGATGATGTCAAATGACAATGGAGAACGACAAAACTGGGGTGACTCAGACACTACATGATTCCAGCAATGTAGCGCATTAGATCTGTAACTAAAATAAGACTGTTGATGAGGAGAAAATCATGCTGTGTTGATGGTGAAAGTCACAGCCGAGACCTTGCCAACTTGAGGTTTCTTTCCGGCAAAAGTGACGTCGGCACTGAAGACGATTGCAATTGGGAAGTTCAATTTGATGGATCCATTCAGGACCATGTGGTAATGGCTAGCAGAGCTAGAGCTCTTGAGCTGGGCTAAATTGGTTTGTCAAGTGTTAGCCTCCGCGGACATGCAAAGGAACGGGGTGAAAAGCGGGAGAGCGCTCACCAGATTTGATGGTGAAGGTCAGTTGACCATATTGTTCGTATTGGCGAAAGGCGTTGATGAACTCTGACAATACCCTTCCAGTCAGCTTTGTAGAACGAGAACTAGAGCATTTGGTATTGGTGGCTTACCTTGCTTGCTTCGAACCTGTGTCGTCTCACCAAATACATTGTTCACGAGCTTTTTAGTTCCGTTGTCTCCAAGTAAATCCCAGATACCAGCATAGTTCTTGCTTGAAAAGTCTCTCTGCATAGTATTCAAGAGAGGATTTAACGTGTTGATGTCTGCTTTGGCAAAATCTGATAAACAAAGCATCTGTAAGTATATGAAGGTTTCAGTTATAGTCTAAGATAGACGCTCTAACTCTTTGACCAGGTTACCGCTAACGTATTGGATAGCAGGCCGACGAGGACAACGAGCGTGACGAAAAAGAGGGTTGAGATCTTCATGATAAATATTGTGATGAAAAGATGAGTGGCAGGTAGTTGGATAGATTGGAATAGAAAACTTGATGATATGAAAAGTGCGAATGAGATCTGCTAGTATTTATACGTATGAAGGATGTATGAAGGAAATTCGACCCTGCGGTCTGGACTCCCTGTCAAGAAGCCTGGCCGAAGGATTCGCATGGGGAATTGATGGTGTCCAGTATCTACCACTGAGATATTCTGATCATTTACCAAAACGCGAGTCCGAGAGTTTCCTTTTGCCACATTTGGACACGTTATATCGATCAATTCCTCATTGAGGTGAGTCTGTGATACTTTCTTTCGATCCTTGGATCAAACGGCAATATCTGTTGGCATTTTTGAGCTCAGTCGCCCTCTTGCAGCCTCTTGCGGCAAGCGGTGTAGTGATGACACAGCATCAAGTGATCATTCGGTCTGAAAGATTTGACACGATTAGACCTCTCTCTCTGATATACTGAGGATCGTGTATACACAAAGGTCATTTACTTGCGGGTTTCCCGCTCCATGACCCAGACGCCAGGGAGTTTTATTGATCAATCGGATCGCTCCGATGGAAGCCTGGTAAGCGAGTCCTTGCTGGTGCTCGACGGCTGACTCAAAATAGTCATAATGAGCCGGTCAGAGCTGGTCTCGATCTACTCGATCCAGTTCAGTATGTTGACTCTGGGAAAATGTCACCAGAGCTGAGCGCTACACAGCATCATCAAGACGTTATATCACTCGTAAAACCTCGCGGCTTTTCGGCGCAAGGTATACTGCAGATTTATACTACACAAAGTTGTCCTGGAACTTTTCCACAAAGGTTCCAGAACACATTTTCCACAAAGCCAGAAAGGCAGAATACGTTCTGGCTTCCTGGACTTTGATCAAATTCCCACCCTCCCAAATCTAACTCACACATTCATCATCACAAAATGACCGACAAGATTCCCTGTTCAAGTACTCCATCAACGCCCCCGCACAAAATACCACCGCCAATCTTCACCCCTCTTACTTTCCAACTCTTGATCCTAGAGGCTGCCAGTTACAATATCCACTATTGATATCGTTCAAGTTTCAATCTTTTGGTCAGAAATCAACTCAGGCAGATATCGATCTCGTTCAAGATCCAACAGTCTATTTTAACCTTTTTTTGTATCATCAAATAAAGCTTCGTCTCATTAGAGAGAAGGCGCAGATTCGAGCGATTCGTTATTACTATTTTGTCGATATGGTACTCGTTTTACCAGATTTTTCACGTTTTCGCTTGCAAAGTAGACAAAGGACCACTTTTAGACGTCGTGCACAGTCCGATCAACTTTAACATTCGTTTTAAAACGTCGAGCCTCCTATAGTTTCAGTGAGGCTCGACGTCATCTACACAGCCGATGACGCGGGCAAACGCAGCATTGGGGGCTTTTACGCAGCCAGTCCTTTTGTTAGTGAAGGAATAGGAAGGTGCTTTTCTATTCCTTTTTCTGCTATCGCTATTTCTGTTATCTCGTGATGAGAAAACTGCGCAGGACGTCAAAAACCAGTCTATTTTCTATTTGGAGACTGGTTTAGAGTGCACATCACTGGATTCAAGTGCTCATCTGCACTTTAATCGAGGCTTTCAAGGTGCCTTTCACCCAGATGACACGAATGATAGCTATGGGTTTGCCCACTTGAAATATGTAAAAGAGGATTTGTAGAAGGGGGCAGGTGAAATCGGGCAGCCAGGATGAAGTTTCAATCATCGGTATGTCATCGAGGTATCTCAAACACCAGGCATGGGATTAGATAGGTGACTGAGTGACATCCACAAGGCTGTCACTCGTCCTATAGTTTAACCTTCCTGCTGATACCAAAGCCAAAAACCACTCTAATGTACTTCAAATAGTAACGAATCGCTCGAATCTGCGCCTGGTCCTTATTATGTTGTACTCGATTTGATTCTAATCGATTCTTCCAATTGATTAGTAAGACTTACTTTTAAGTCCTGACCAAACAGTAATGAGATCAAGTTTATTGAAAACCAATAGTAATTGGGTTCTAATCGATTCTCCCGATCGATTAGAATCAAATCATCATATTCCAATCAATTCTCCTGATCGATCAGAATCAAGTTATCATCACTTCTAAGATTCTCACAAGATAGATCAAATATCCTAAGATAACTTATAAGTGAGAGTGATAATGTGATCATATACTCGATTTGAAAAAAGCTACCCTCATAAATTGAACATAGCAACCTTGGATCAGATTGGTGAGTTGATGTATTCCAAAATGTAAAGAGTGATGATCTAAACACATATCGGTCAACAAGGAACGTAGATTATTGAAGAGAAAGGAATGATATCAAAACACCCCTTATGGTAGCTACTTGAATATGTGATGCTTGTTTCATTTCATCAATTGACAGATGTATGTAGTGTTTGGTTTGTGGTGTCCTTTTTGAGCGATAGTGTGGTGTATGACAACGGAGGTGCAAGATGGATGTGAGTTGAAGAGATCGAGTGGTGATCGAGGGGGGAGATGCAGAGGCCTCGAGGGTTGTGCACAGAGTCTTTTGGACCCTAGGGGCAAAGGGCATTCAAAATGGGTTTTTTTCCACAAGTCCACGAAGCCAGAACACAGCCAAAATTTTCTTTTCTGGCTTCGTGGAAAAGTGTTCTGGAACCTTCGTGGAAAAGTTCCAGAACCACTTTGTGTAGGACAAGTTCTTTCACCTTTATAAAGGTTTGTCTATTTTGATTTTGGTACTTTTTTACTTTTTTCAGCTGTTTCCATGTCAGCACAAGGCTGAGAGTATTCTTTCACCTTTATAAATGTTCAATCTTTTCTTTGTAGAGCTTAGTGTCTCTGCAGGTCTCACATTCTTACAGGTGGTTCACTGATCAAGAAGCCCTAGAGCAGGAGAGACTTGACTATTTCTCTTTGATATTGTTTCAAGTGTACTGAATTTTAGGAATTGAGAAATACCAGGAAATATATTGCAGAATATTCCAAACTTCAACATCAAAAAAATGTTTGCCTTTCCTACACAAAACATTGTGGGCCAACTCAAGTGGGAATAGTATTGTATGTATTCAGTGCCATTTGATAGGTGTAAAGGACTCTTAGTCCTCACTTGAAGGAAAGTCTCAAAGAGGGAACGGGTTCAGATTGGTCACATAATGGACTTGCTTTTCTAGAACCCAAGTACTGATATCTATATTGCCTGACTCCAAAGGACATGAATATGAGATGAGTCTCAATTCCCTAAGGAGCCAGTACAACGAGAATTCTCAAATGAGAAGTAATAGGATAACTGTTAGGTCATAAGGTTATGTGTCTAAGTTATAATTTGTGGTGTATGTTTATAGTTGACGTGTTATGCTTGTAATGATGGAATGTAATGATGGAAGCATCATTACAATAGGCCGGAGGGCCATTATCTCTGTATACAGCTCAGCAGTATCCAAGATATGGTGGAATTGGCCTTCAGGCTGAGCAGGTGCCAATGCCATCCATGATCCTTAACAGCTTAAAATAAGTCACATACCACACAGAGAGTGTAGTTTCCTTCTCAATGATCTATGAGTCATCCACACAAAGCAAGATACAACATAAGTTAGAAGGTTGCTTTTAGTGTGATAAGAAGAGTTTGATAGATCATTTATTTTGCAAACATAAAACAAACATATACAAGAAATAATAAAGAGATGGAAAACACAATGAAGAAAACTAAATATCTTACCTATGAGTCATCCACACAAAGCAAGATACAACATAAGTTAGAAGGTTGCTTTTAGTGTGATAAGAAGAGTTTGATAGATGAGGAAACAAACTCTTTAGACTACTAGGTAAATATTTATAGAAAAAGGAAAACAAAATAATAGCTCGAGTTAAGGAAGACACTTGTGAGTTGTAGTGATGAGAGAAAACAGTATCCAAGCTACATATTAAATCATGAAATGAAATGGCAATCTTTGAGATTTACAGACACAACAAGAGCACACTACACAACGCTGCAACAGGAATAACATAACACACTTGAGCGCATACACTAAACAACTAACATGATTGATGGTATAGGTTTTGTCCAATCTAGCCCATATTACGTGAGGGTTTGAGTTATTTGAAGGAACATGAACATGAAGACACATCATGTCATGGCAAGAAAAGATTTTGAGCATGGTCAAGACCATTAAAAGTGTTGAGCTATACATACGTAACAAGAGGTGTTGTTAGCTTCTTTCCTTTCTCGAATTCTTCTTTGGTTGGGTATACATATGTGTTGGTGTATCTGACACCCCACAATTGTGACCTTGTGCCAGTTGTTTCAGATGTTCCTGCACATTTCTTAAGCATCTTGCTTTCAAGCTTCAAGTTAAGTTATTTTCTGTTTGGATGCAAGAGTAAGAGCAAGTTTTGCATGGAAATCCAGGTGAGCTTTTGTGTGTTCCATACATTGACCCCTCAAAATCTCACACCCATGTGTGTGAAAGAGCTTGGCAAAACTGAGGATATCTCCAAAAGGGAGGTGCTTTGGAGTCACTTGTTTGGTGGTTGATGTGAGGAGGACACACAAGCTCACCTGACTTCCTGTGCACAACATCTTTTGGAGATCCAATCAATGTGATTGATGTGGTTGGATATGTACTGAATGAGCACTGCCAAGGGGGCGGTTTTCTCCCATCTCAGACAGTCTTATGCCTTACAGCCAATGTTTCCCCTTGTCCATCAAAATTGCAAAACTGCCAAGCTGAAGGGTGTCTTAATGTTTATAGTTCTTATTCTAGATTTGTTACTGTGACAGGCAAATTCCTAATCCAAACTGTGGAAGGAATTCTTCCATGTACACAGAAACAGGTCTTCTCCTCACAAAGTTGCTGCATCATTCAAGTTAACCAAGAACAATAGAATCAGATTAAATTGGCAAATTGAGAGATTGGACTAATCAGAAAATCATCCACATTCATATCAAAGGATCATTCATATACAAAACTCGACAATGCCTCCACTTTCAACCTGCACAAACACAGAGTTTAACCAGCAGAAGTTACATCTGCAATAATCATTCTCCATCTTCTAATGGCATCTGTTATTTGCTTGATCCCACTGGCATATCATCACAATTTTATATATCTTTCCACTATGCGTTGAATTCATACGAGGAATCGCAATTTGGTCTCGTGAGCACATTTTTTCATCTCAGCATACCCCACCCAAACAATCCGATCATCAGCATAGCAAAGTCGCAACTTTGAAGACAAACCGGCGCAGAAGGTATTCCTATGGAAGACATCATTGTACCAACTCACAAACGGGGTCTTAGTCTTGCAGCATCACATACACTGTCAACACGTTGTGCCACGTGTGTGTGACTCCTCAAGAACATTAAATGTAATCATCACAAAACATCCGCTTCATCAAAGTGAGATTATTCACAAGTAGAAGTATAAAGACGCGCCGTAACCGGTGTGCTGAGGTCATTGCAGGATAATCAGACTAAGACATTAATGAGTCTAGACAGATATAAGCCACGACAGCAAAAAAGACAAAGATTTTGATAATGAAAAACAAACAAATTGGAAGAAACGACGAAAAGATGCAAAAGTAGATGATGTCAAATGACAATGGAGAACGACAAAACTGGGGTGACTCAGACACTACATGATTCCAGCAATGTAGCGCATTAGATCTGTAACTAAAATAAGACTGTTGATGAGGAGAAAATCATGCTGTGTTGATGGTGAAAGTCACAGCCGAGACCTTGCCAACTTGAGGTTTCTTTCCGGCAAAAGTGACGTCGGCACTGAAGACGATTGCAATTGGGAAGTTCAATTTGATGGATCCATTCAGGACCATGTGGTAATGGCTAGCAGAGCTAGAGCTCTTGAGCTGGGCTAAATTGGTTTGTCAAGTGTTAGCCTCCGCGGACATGCAAAGGAACGGGGTGAAAAGCGGGAGAGCGCTCACCAGATTTGATGGTGAAGGTCAGTTGACCATATTGTTCGTATTGGCGAAAGGCGTTGATGAACTCTGACAATACCCTTCCAGTCAGCTTTGTAGAACGAGAACTAGAGCATTTGGTATTGGTGGCTTACCTTGCTTGCTTCGAACCTGTGTCGTCTCACCAAATACATTGTTCACGAGCTTTTTAGTTCCGTTGTCTCCAAGTAAATCCCAGATACCAGCATAGTTCTTGCTTGAAAAGTCTCTCTGCATAGTATTCAAGAGAGGATTTAACGTGTTGATGTCTGCTTTGGCAAAATCTGATAAACAAAGCGTCTGTAAGTATATGAAGGTTTCAGTTATAGTCTAAGATAGACGCTCTAACTCTTTGACCAGGTTACCGCTAACGTATTGGATAGCAGGCCGACGAGGACAACGAGCGTGACGAAAAAGAGGGTTGAGATCTTCATGATAAATATTGTGATGAAAAGATGAGTGGCAGGTAGTTGGATAGATTGGAATAGAAAACTTGATGATATGAAAAGTGCGAATGAGATCTGCTAGTATTTATACGTATGAAGGATGTATGAAGGAAATTCGACCCTGCGGTCTGGACTCCCTGTCAAGAAGCCTGGCCGAAGGATTCGCATGGGGAATTGATGGTGTCCAGTATCTACCACTGAGATATTCTGATCATTTACCAAAACGCGAGTCCGAGAGTTTCCTTTTGCCACATTTGGACACGTTATATCGATCAATTCCTCATTGAGGTGAGTCTGTGATACTTTCTTTCGATCCTTGGATCAAACGGCAATATCTGTTGGCATTTTTGAGCTCAGTCGCCCTCTTGCAGCCTCTTGCGGCAAGCGGTGTAGTGATGACACAGCATCAAGTGATCATTCGGTCTGAAAGATTTGACACGATTAGACCTCTCTCTCTGATATACTGAGGATCGTGTATACACAAAGGTCATTTACTTGCGGGTTTCCCGCTCCATGACCCAGACGCCAGGGAGTTTTATTGATCAATCGGATCGCTCCGATGGAAGCCTGGTAAGCGAGTCCTTGCTGGTGCTCGACGGCTGACTCAAAATAGTCATAATGAGCCGGTCAGAGCTGGTCTCGATCTACTCGATCCAGTTCAGTATGTTGACTCTGGGAAAATGTCACCAGAGCTGAGCGCTACACAGCATCATCAAGACGTTATATCACTCGTAAAACCTCGCGGCTTTTCGGCGCAAGGTATACTGCAGATTGTTCAGAGATAGCAGAGACATACGGCTACTGACCTCGAACCATTCTCCCGTCCAATGAGTCACATACTCTCGCCGTACCTACAAAAAACAAAAACAAACCGATTGTCAACTTTTGAAGACTGATGACGTCGCAGAGAGATCACTTGACCCAAGGCCCGATCCACACCAGGCTTCTGCGACCCCATCCCGCAGTTTCCAGCGGACTGGTAATCTCTCAGCAGATGGGAAAACAATATTCCGACCATCAAGTGAGACATCGGAAGATATCTTAGAAGATGAGAATGATAGTTATGTAGAAGCTTTTCTAGAATACTCCAAAACTGAAGAGTTTCAAACGGATTTTGATGGTCCGGTCATCTCAACGTCTGTACATTATTGGCAACATGTTGAGGTTACTACTAACCATCAAGACCTTGGTGATCAAAACACAACAAACGAATTTGACTCGTTATTGGTGGACCCTGCTATAGAACAACTCGCGGAACCTTACACCTCGGTTACTCAGATAACACAGCAAACACCTATTGTGATTGATGACAATGATGTCAATATGGACTACCTTTCTCGTGGCACAAACCCGACCACGACTATCCCTGAATCACACCTTGATCATATGCGATCGGTGGCGGACAATCAAGATCCTGATGCTGTCATTACTACACTCGGGACTTGGCCACTCTAAATTAGCAAAGACCGATCACGCATGTAGTCAATAATGATGACTATTTTCTGCAGCTTCATCAATTGGGTCAAGATCATCAAGAGAAATTTAGCATGATCGATGAACTGCTTGAAAGGTACCTGGATATAGATGTATCACCAGTATTGGGTGTGGATGCTGATGATCAAACCAGAATACAATCTTTCACGACATCACCCAGCTCAGATTTCTAGGGATCCCGCCCCAAAATCCATCTACCAGCTTGACATCTGCCTGTGTTCCTCTGAGGCGACTGAAAGAACAAATGCCCCGGTAAGTGATCTCATACCTAGCATCAATCATGGCCACACTTTATCTTTTATTAATGCTTGGCTTCTTCAGCCCTCTGCTTCTGGCGTGCTAAATTCACAGGAAATCATAGTACAACAAATTATCAAACAAGATACATAAGAAACAAATGAAAATCGAATCGAATCAAACACCAAGTTAAAGACCAATTTGCTTCAAACTTCGATGATCCTCAACTTTCATCTTGATACTAATAGCGGTCGGATTTAGGTAAGTCTTTGTACATTCATCAAAGACAAGATTAAAGAAGACTGATTTATCTTCTCATACCAGATCTATCTCTTTATGGAATTATTGTTCCAGTCTTACCTTTCGCACCCAAGCAACTCGGAGGAATACCAGACCAAGATATCCAACCTATCATCTCTGCTATCTTAGCAGCCCGTGCATCAGCAGCTTTTCTTTTTCCTCGGTGCGCTGGCTTAATCTCTGATGCTGGTAAGGGTTGCTTCCTTTCCTATATGTATTGGTAGCCATGTCTGCTGCATGTCATCTTGATCTTGGCTTTTGGATCAATCTTTCACTTTTTCATTTGGTCATATGAAGCTTCCTGATTTACTCTGCTTTGAAAGAAACATCCTGCTTCTTTTTTTTTGGCTAGAATTCTTCAAGGTCTCACTTCTGGTAAGCTCTAATTAGGAATATAAGTGTTCACCTTGAAATCTAGAATTCATTCCACAAAGTTTAGCATTGATTCTTGTGCTTCTTCATCAACAGCTATTACCTGGACTGTAAGATTAACATTAATAGTAGATATAGAAGGGAGAAGTTGACATTATTTTTTGGGTCCAAAAAATCTATTGCAATACTTTACTTCAAACACAAATATATTTGTAAATTGGGAAATTAATCAACTATGAAATATTCATTGTGGATCTGAATCTGTGATTTCAAGATATCAATTGTTTTTTGCTGATGACTTCTCCTTGAATCTACAGACTTAAAAATTATGTTTTGACAAATCAAAATTTGGAAAAAACCTTGAATGTGATACATGAAGGGAGAAGAAATTCACAAAATTTTTCAAGGATTTGTTGATGTGAAGAACATTTTGGTAAAGCCAAAGGCTTTATGGGAGTGTAGGGAGAGCTTATAAGCAGCCATGCGGCAAAGATATCATTGAGATTAAGTTGATATTCTTTCCATAAAAAGGTCCTCTGTGAATTTTGTCTTTCTTTGCACAAATTCTGACAAGTTCAGTTCACATAGTGGATGATATTAGTCCTTCTCAGTCTGACAACCTACCATGGGCTTTCATGAACCACAATTTTTCTATAACCTAAGGGGAATTTATTGCCAGATGACTTTATTTTGACTAGCCAGTGGTCAGAAGAGTTACAGAACATTTGTTTTTTTGCAAAATCATACTGGGCCTCAAATTTTATAAGCTTTAGGATAAGTGTGAGATACATTATTAGTGAAGTTAAATTGGCCAGTGCAATCACCTGATTTGAACCCAATCAAAAATCTTTGCCCATCATGAAATCCAAGATCTCAACTAAAAATCCGATCAAGGATCTCGATTCCATGAAGGCCAATGTGTTAGAATCATGGGAGAGTGTACCTACAGAGAAATTGGGATGTCTGGCTGCCTCAATGCCCAAGAGACTTCAAGCTGTCATTGATGCAAAGGGTGGATCCACCCCTGGTGATTAGTCAGGTATTTTTTTCTCTGCACTCTAGATTTTTTCTTCATAAATCATCAGATAGAGAAGATGCTGATTATTTTTTCTCACTATCTCTAACAGGCACTATTGTATATACAATTAAAAGTTATAATGAAATTTGTAAAAGAAAGTCATTTTTTTTTTGAACAAAATGACAAAACCGTAGATTTTGTGTGACTACGTGTAATCTAACATTGAAACCATTAAGGGGTTAGGGGTTAGGCTTAGGGAAAGGATATGTGCACCCCTCTCCAAGTGTATGTGACATTACCTCTGCTCCTAATCACCATTGTTCATCTCAATCCTGGTTCTCGCCACCTTTAGACCTTACACCCAGTATGGCCTCCATACCATACCTTGCCCTACTACATTCCTTTCCTGTTGCTTTCTACCAGAAACAACAATTTATCATCCCTCCCTCAGATTGCACCAATTTATTTTTGGTTGCCTTAACTGTGTAATATACCTGGGCTAGCTTTCTGATTTGTTACTCATAATGTATAAAGTGATCTCCATCAATTTATAAAATACATTCTACTGAATTGACCTACAGACAACTTCTAACAAAGCTTTCCTGATGGAGTAATCTTTGAACAAACATTCTATGTATATTGAGTTCAGTTGAGCCCATATTATGACTGCGGCGCCCGCCACCCAATTTGGCTAGTTTTTTTAAAGTGTGTATTTGCTTTATTGCATACAATCATCATATGTTGGACATCAAGAAAATATAACACAAGGTTTTACTGTCTGCAAGGAGATTGAACTACAGCATTCACCACCAAAAACCAGCAAAATATGTGTGTTAATAAATGTGAACTTTTATTTTTGTCCCTTTTCCATGTCCAACACAATGGAATGGTAGAAACTGAACAAGTGGCATTCTAACATTAGGAAAAACTGCCATCTAGTCAGAACAAGAGACTTTTTTTCTTTAGATTATTACATATGCACCACAAAGACAGTTAATTGCGTCAGGGCGTTGGGCATGTCCAAAATTGGGAACACAACCCAACGTCCACTAATGGGGCACTGGCTCGACACCTGGATGCATATATATCCATGCCGCATCCTGAAGATGCTCTGGTGTTTTCCTTGCCAAGATGAGATTTGAGCACACTGTGCTTGGATCACCTAGGGATGTCCAACCAATGGATCACCCCTAGGGCAAACGCTGGGTGTCCACCTGGTAATCAAATGTCTTATGCCCACATGATTGAGGTAGGACAGCCACCAGTATTCTCAAGACTGGGTGTCCAATGAGCACTACATCAAAGGACCTCAATGGTGCAAGGACAGTTAAATTTGAATATTGTTTTGGTATAAGGTTTTGCATGACATCATCATGTGATGACTTTGACACTTTGATCCGCACCAAAGCATTTTCATCCTTTTTCATCTCTTTGATTTCTTCTTCCACCTTCATCTCCTTCCCCCTTTCTTTTGATCTTCTTCATCTTTTTTCTGGTCACTTCCTCGTACCATAAAGTGAATTTGATTTAACTTTGACACTCGAGGCTTTTTCCTTGTTCACAATGACAATTGAGCTGATTGAATTTTAACGATTAAATAACAAAGGCAAACTCCCATCTTACAACTTATCACCTTGATGGTGTCTTTTTTCTTTTTAAAATAAAATCACCCAGGTGTTATCTTATTTTGTTTACTTCAGCTTCTTAATCTCACTATCCACAATAAACTCTTTAAACTCTTGGATTGCTGATTTTCTCAAACAAGCAGCTTACATACCTTAGGCTTTACATACAAATTCAATTGAACTCAAAAGCTTCAAACGCAAAGAAATCAAAGGTAAGTTTTTCTAGATTGCTTGATTAACTTTATTTCTGGGAACATGTTCTGATTCGGGATCTGCTTTGATCTGTTTACCATCTGAAGTGTGTGTATCTAGTTGACCATCAATCTGAAGTCCTTCATCTTGCAATATCTTTGTTCTACAAATCTTGAAGCACCGTTTTAGACAGACGAGTCAAGTGAGAATGATGATTAATACTGAGAATCATGAAGGGCACGTTCACTTAAGCAATTTCTGGTGAGAAATCACATTCTGCAAAATTTAAAGTGTCTATTTGGTGGTACATGTTTCATTTTTGCATTAAAATTTTTACAGAATGTGATTTCTGGTCAGAAATTCCTTAAGTGAACGCACCCGAATTGATTTGTTATTGAGCAATTTACAGAACACAATCCATCAAATATCACGATTGAAGTCAATGATTGAGAAAAAGACCAATTATTCCTATCAGCTTTTGGTGATAGACATTATTGTTTTTATCATTTCATTGTTTTATCGTTTTTATCACTCTATCGCTTGTATTACTTTATTGTCTTTATCTTCTTTTTGTTTGTATCATTTCATCAATGTTGGCCATTTGAATTACAAATATGTTTCATAATGATGCTTCATAGGAAATATAAATGCACTGTTATTAATCAGAATAATTCTGAAATCAGTGAACCAAAAATCAACTGGACAACCTACATAGATCCAGGGAGATATTGAGGAGTGATTCTCTTGGAATCAGTGATGCATGTGCCTTCACAACAAACCTTGAGGCATGTCAGATGGATGTTGATTCGTGGGTTCTGGCCAGCCCAATGGGCTCTGCTCAGGCATCTGAACTTTGGAGTCCGACAGATGTTTCTCTGTGTGCTGTCCGAGGACGTCGGTCCAGGACCCCGGAAAGCTCCTGGAGGGGTTTTTGGATACCGGTGTTTTGTGAAGTCATGTAACACAGTACCAGATATGTGATAGGTGCAAAAGATGCGCCTCAACAAGGGCTATTAGATGGTACACATGTCTGACTCTGAACATGACTGGTTGCTTTGGAAATGTGTGATTCGTAACTTTTGCCCCCCCAGGCCGGCCAAAACCCATACCGGGTCGGGCCAGGTACTTACATACGGATATCTCGGTAATTACACGTGGTACATAAGTAAAAGTATATGTAATCGAGAGCCCTGATTAAGGCGGTTCTCCTGCCACCGAGAAATCCATGTTATACCATGTCTCCTGGATGCAAATGGTGAAAGTGTGAGGGTCAGGGCCGGAATGGATCCAGGACGGATTGTTCTCCAGAAGCTTTCCGGGGTCCTGTCCGTCCCCCACCAAGGAAAATTGGACATCCAATGGACATCCAAGTGTCCTTGTGGTGTAGTTGTTCTTTTGATTTGAGACCTTTGTCTTGTGCTTTTTGTTTTAATTTTCCTATCCTTATGGCCCTAAGAAGCAGTTTTGTTCATACATACATTTCTGTGAGCACGAGACTGCAGTCTGATCAAAAGATGATTGTGCAACTGTGATCGCCAAATTCTAAGTTCAAACGTGCAAAACTGGGGCTGTACCGATGACAGCCGGGTCGCAGTTTGCCTCAAACGATTCCCGCATCGAGTAGCCGCGCGCGCATCATTTCGGGTTTGATTAGGTTTAGAATGATGAGAGATACCGGTCCAATCAGTCAAGTCCATTTATGTGATTCTCGCACTAGCAGCGAGCCCGCTCTTCACCACCTCCTCAAGACAACCCTTCAAGCCATCCATCGCCGAAAGACACGGTGCGTTGCTCAGCTACTCGAACCTCTTGCGGCCACAGACACTGTGATATGGCGTCGTATGTACCTCTGGTACACGACCCATGATCAGGGCCAACGCTGCTGGCAAACAGATGCAGCTGGCCCTTGATTCTGATCCATGTCTTTCGCTTGCTCTACCAACCTACTCGACCTTCGCAGATAGTCGCAATGGCCGCCACTACTAAAACTCCTCGGTCACGAAACTACGAGATTGGTCCCCTTGTCAATCGCTACTCGAAATCGCAGCTTTACTCCAAGAAGGGCTCCTACAAAAGGCCCCACAAGCCCATCGCCAGCTCTAAGCCTGCCCCAGTTGATGTCACAGCCACCAAAACCGTCAAGGTCACACTTTTCTCTGGATCTTGATTATAAGTAGTATCCCGTCTCACACGTCCATGTCGGTTTCTTCTTCAGGTTGGTGGTGCCAAGAATGGAGGTGAACGTGTGGTTCCTGTTCACAAGGCACCCAGATTCTATCCCACCGAGGATGTGCCCCGTCCTTTGAAATCCCGAAAGACTGCTCGCGCCCCTGGTCTCCGCTCCACCCTCACCCCTGGAACCGTCATCATCATCTTGGCTGGTCGATTCCGTGGCAAGCGAGCTGTCTTCTTGAAACAGCTCACCAGCGGTCTTCTCCTCATCTCCGGACCATTTAAACTCAACGGTGTCCCCCTCCGAAGAGTGAACCAAGCTTACGTTATCGCCACCCAGACCAAGGTCGATGTATCATCGGTCACGGTAAGCGGCCTCATTCAGCTTCATTCGAACTACCCAGACTGATGCCCTACTTTAGTTGGATGAAAAGCTAGATGACGCTTATTTCTCCAAGGACAAAAAGACTCGTGAACAGCGAGCCAAGGCCAAAGAGTTCTTCGCTGAAAACGGTGAGAAGGAAAAGAAGACACTCCCAGAAGCCAAGATCGCCGATCAAAAACAGGTATGTCAATTGTTAATTGTTGTGGAGCTTTCGTTATCTCATCCATGAATCTACTTGTAGGTTGACAAGGCCCTCAGCGCTGTCATCGCCAAGACACCCAACCTTGCGAAGTTCTTAGCTTGTCCATTCGGATTGTCGAAGGGTGAATTCCCTCATTTGATGAAATTTTGATTTACATAATAATCAGGACACTGCTCAGTACATGTATCCCTTTCATGTCATGTTCTGTAAGCATGGCGAGCTCCCAGCCATTTTCAATCGTCTTTCCCGCTCCCTTATGCCTCAGCCATCTCGCAAGTCAAACTATGCTTTACTTTGATCGCACATTTATATGATGTATACGTCCCATTGCAATACCTTACCCTACCTTACCCCAAGATCACTGCCGTTGTTGCGAAATCCCAGTAGTCATGACTTGCCGAACGCGGGATCAACAATCCACTTCATTAGAAGAGAATCACTCTCTTGGTTCATCACCTGAGCCACCGGTACCCCCTGAAGGTGCCAATTTGAGTTGCCTTCTCCCAGCCAGGTGGAAGGCATATGTATATTGACTGGAATGCGCAAACTTGACCAAGTCCTAACCTGACAAAGTCCCTCAGTAGTTGGACACTTTCCTCGCGAGCTTGGGTGTCTGGAGAGGGACCTATGTATTATCGGGCTTCCCTGGTGAGCAAGCAGGGGGTTCAGTATTTGATTTGGCTGGGAGGTTTTTTGAAGGATTTTACTAAAAGCAGCCCCCCCTTCAAAGGCTTGACCGCCCCCTTTTAGTCGGGGAAGAAGAATACAATATAAAAAAGGCTGTCAGTTATTGATCCGTGTGAATGCAAAACTGAACATCAAGGGGGCGGTCTTGAATTCAGGTGAAATGGAAGCCAATCGTTAAAAGCATCGTTATCACCTCCTCCTGCTTTCATGGCTTAAGATCTGTTGTTGGATTTGGTGCTTGATGATTCAAAAATCTCCTTCCCTGGCGTTGTTTACAATCACAAATTTCCTCTTGCCCTCCTTTCGCAGTGATTGATAAATATTTCTACTTCTTCCTTGTTCTTTCTTGTGATGATGAAACACATGCGCACGTAAAGAAAATCGATCGGTAATAACCGAAGCAAAGATTTGATTGATAATGATAAGATCCTTCATTAGATCAAGGTTATATATTACACCTCACATCCAGACCAACATGTATCACGATTGATAAGTGATGATGAAACACGATTGGATATTTCATTGCTTCATCGTCATCATCATATAGAGAAAGTCGATCAGAAGAACATGCGTTATCAGGTGTTGCCTCTGCCATGCCAGAGACTGGAAGCAAGATAGTATCAATAGCATTCTGTAGCATCTCATCCAGTTTCCATTTCACCTGAATTCAAGACCGCCCCCTATGTGTTGTTTTGAATTCACACATATTCACACGCTTTTGTATTGTAAACGTCTTCCCCGACTAAAAGGGGGCGGTCAACCCTTCAGAGGGGGGGCTGCTTTTAGTAAAATCCTTTTTGAAACCCCAAAAAGTCCTACTTCCTCTCAATCAATCCCCTTGCCCATTTTGACTGGAGCTACCTGTATCTGTTCCCATCATTTCTGTCTACATATGTATTCAGATTTCTTGTATCTCACTCTGAGCTTTCTCAAGAAAGGAATGAAGTTTTTACAATTTGGATTCTTGTTGCAGGGAATGACTGTATTGGCAAAACAAAATTTGCAAGAACACATTCCATTTGCTCTTGCAAGGGGGCTGCATTTTTGTCAAAGAACTTTGGTCAAAGACAAAGGTTGTTCATTTCTTTGGTCAAAGACAAAGGTTGTTCATTTCCTTGTTTTGAGGATGTTTCCCTTGTAGACAATCAGGTCCATTTGAGTTCCTTCTGGCACACCAAACCTAGCCAATAATACACAAGTCCTTCTCCAGGGCACTGAGCTTACAAAGTTAAGAAGTCCCTGAGAGAATTATGGGACTTGTGTTAAGTTAGACCAAGTCCTTTGCCAAAGGCCCAAGGCTTGAGCAAGGGACTTACCACCAGAAACAGGGATCTTGCCTGAGAGGTGAGCAGTATTGGCTGGAAAACCACTACAATAAATGCTCTGTTTTGTTTCCAAATGAGCTGTGCTTGACTCAAACTGAAATGAGGACAGAAAAGGTCCATTACATATGACATGATTTCAAGCTCTTGTGGAACTTCTGACATTGGGTGATAAACTATGAATCTATAGTGGCAACCATCAAGAGGCAAGCCACAGACTGGGTAACTTGTAATTACAACAAACAATTTGATTTTCACTTGGTGTACCTTTGACCATCAAAAATTTTTAAAAAAAGAACTTAAAAAACTGGTCTTTTGGAGATATTTTTGAATGAGCAAGAGAACTCCAAAAGTATCTTGATTTGTGAATTGAGTGATATTTGTGACTTTGGCAATCTTTTTTGAAAATTCCCTGGTTAAGTGGTGCTTGATGCCACTATATTGCAATATTTCCTGGGCAGTTAGCCTAAAATATAAACCAATGCGATGGTTTTGAGCTGATACAGCCTACTTCTCAGACAAGAAATCTGCTTTTAATGGTAAGTCCCTTGCTCAAGCCTTGGGCGTTTGGCAAGGGACTCAATTAAGTTTGTGAAATGAAACCCACTTGAACTCATTCTATATAAATAGTCTCTGTGTGTTGTAACCTGTACTAACACATCTCACCATGCTTTGTGGCATTCTGCCAAGCAAGCTACATTCACTATGCTATAGATGTGTTCCTCATGAGGGATTGGCTGATCTGCTTATATCTTGCATTCCTGGGTGCAAAGAGAGGATCATCTCACCTTAACTTACACTTGTGAGCTAACGTGACTAAGTCCCTCCAAAAGCACACATCCTTCATAGCTTGAGGAGGAGGGACTTGGAGCATCCGCAACAGTCCACTTATTTTGGAGGCTCCTGGAGGCTCTCACACATTTACAAACTTATATAAGTCCCTTTGCTTTGGCCCTGATATTAGTAGGATTCAATTGATGAGGTAGTATTAACATTGGTATTGGGAAGATTGAAAGGTTGGGAATTGAGGAAAAAGTTGAAAATATATATCTAAAAGGTTGAAGAATGGTTTCAAGGGTATTAGTAATTGATTTGATGGTTCAAGAAGGGTGAAATATGAGATAGGGTGATCATATTAGTCAGCAACAACTTTAATCTTGAGAATTGATAGGAGAGGTGTGAAATTATTCAAGAAAGAGGGACATTTGATGATGGTAAACAAGGGTACTACGGGATTCATTCATATGTAATGATTGGTTTGAGGGATTTAATGGTTGCCAAGAGTTTTAAAATGTTTTCTATAGTTATTCTTATGATGAAGAAATCAATATTAGATGTGAAAAGGGGTGAAAATTGTCAAAAATGAAGGTCTCCAGCTGATTGCACATGTCAAAACTTGTCAGATCAGGATGTGTGTGGGCACAATTGAGGTAAAATGCTCCATCTCATAATGTAAAACCTTCAAACCACTATTAACAGAGGAGTTTTGAAAATTTTATAAGAAATTAAAGGGAATGGTGTGAATTTTGACTTTTGCACTTACATACACACATGTAGCAACATTTACATGACAAAGAGCTTATTTCATCAATCTTTACAGTTCAATAACCTATTCATTGCACATCTGAGATAGGTCATGTTATGCCAATTGATGATTGGAATCATGAGATCTACATGATGAGCTATAGTAATCCAAAATTGGAGTACTTTAGAAAAAAACCAAAATTTTCAAAATGGTTTTCAGCTATACCAATACCTGAACTGCTCCAAAATGCAGTGAAATTTGACCCAAATTCATCGTGGTGTGGATTTTCCACAATGAATTGCTCCTCACTGACATTTATATTTAAGAGCAAAAAACTTACAACATATTAGAGGAGAGAACTTGCTTTTTTGCTATATAGCGCACAAAAAGAAAAGAAGTGATGTTTTTCAAATCTATGTGTACATGAATCTACCACTAATTCTATTTAATTGAGAGTTGAACTTATAATCAATATTGTCAGGTTCCAACATTATTTCTAGAGAAAATTGCTAAAAATTTGTTCAAAACTAAGGAAAGTATTTCTGGATGTATCTTTGAAGCAGATTTGATAGTAAGAAACAAGAGATTCCTTTCCAGAGACAAGAAATTCTTTTCAACAGATGAGAAAATGTTTTAAGAGAAATGAGCACTGATGAGCAGTGAGAGTAGCTAGTGATGAAGTGAAGGAAGAAAATCACATGGGATATCTGTGGGGGAAGAAGAATTGGCAATATAGAGGGAGGAGAAAAGAAAAACTTTTCTGTGAGGAACCTGGCTCTATGTGTCAAACTTACAGGAGCCCTCAATTTAGGGACAATCACCTGACTTCCCACCTAGATGTTTATGTGTCTCTTCTAGAAATTGTTGGTGCTGCTGTGCCTTGGGGTACCACCAGCCATCAATTTTAGACTTTGCACACAGTCTGATGAGTAAATTACTCAAT
Source organism: Melampsora larici-populina 98AG31 (assembly GCF_000204055.1). Taxonomy (NCBI): domain Eukaryota; kingdom Fungi; phylum Basidiomycota; class Pucciniomycetes; order Pucciniales; family Melampsoraceae; genus Melampsora; species Melampsora laricis-populina. The sequence continues at coordinate 434,799 of NW_006768814.1, forward strand.
TTCTTTCTGTTGTGCCTCGCATATTTTTGGGGAGGCACCATCCATTCATCTATAATGAGTGTATAATTACAGGATACAAAGTAGAAGCCGGGCACGTGCCCGGCTTTGTGTCCGGAATCATTTTGGCAGTAAATTTTGATTTTCTGGGCAAAATTCCGGGCCCAGAATTTTAATTTACTGCCAAAAAAATCTGGGCACAAAGCCGGGCATGTGCCCAGCTTCTACTTTGTGTCCCGTAAATAATCATCTTTGCCTTGGTCCAGAAGCTTCACATTGTATAGTGATGGATTGAAAGCATGGATTTCTGGACCTCCTTTGTTTGTTTCAAATTTTGACCTTTTGAAAGTCATTCATAGTGCGCATTGTCTTCTTTTAGACAAATTTACAAACTTAATAGAGCCCTAAGAGCTATGGGATTGGGGGGTTCAGCTCTAATTTTGTGAAAGGTGTTGGATTGGGATAATGTCTTGGCTTTTCTGCAATTGTTCCTTGCTCAGAAAGCCTTTTTATAGCTACATTACCTGTTTTCATTTCTGTGAAAGGTCTAAGGTCTGGTCATTGACCTTTTCGTTATTTTTCCTTATTTCTTATATTTTTGAATTTCAAACCTTCTTTATTCTTTTCAAGACTGGAAAATTAAGACATGAGCTCTTTTTCATCTTCATAAATCCTTTATATACAGCAAACAAGAGTTCTTTCTCAATTTGATCACATTCCATGGTCAAGAAGGAAATGATACCAATCAATGGAGACAAATTATGTAGATTACAGTTGAATCCTGGATGCAGCGTCTGAAAAGATCTCTCGAGGTCAGTTGTCAGTCAAGAACCATGTGTATTTGCCCTGAAACCAACAAGCTCATATCCACCCAAGAAAAGGTGCAGAAAATCAATATACATGACAAATCTATGTGGTTGGCATATGTAGCCTTAAAGAAAATAAATAGGCTTAACTTCAAGACATTTTTAGGGATATTAAATAAGTAAAGTACTAGAAAGAAAAAGACATATGACCAAATCATCATCACAACCTCATTGTACTTATTTATCAGCATTATCTATCCCTTTATCAAACAGTTGCTCTGCGCTCAAAATGGGGAAAGCAAAGGTACAAGAATGATAAGTCAAACTCAGAGGAAGCATGAGATACATTGGACACACCAACACCACCAAAATATATTTCTTGGGTTTCAGAATCCAAGTCATATAGGATACAAATCCTTGGACAGAACTTGTCCAAGGTTTTGATTTGAGTCATTGTTTTGGGCCAAAAGATACCTTGACTCAAATCCTTGGAAATCTCGTTTTCAAGGATTTGAATCTGATGATACCTTCAATTGACAAATCTGAGGTAAATTTGTTGGCTGTGCAGGACCAAGTGTCAACAATTGATGTATTATCTCAATTGTTGAGCATGGGAACAGATAGGTAAACAGGTGAAAATCAGTGGTATGTCACTTGTACTCTAAGCGAGGTTTTGTGCTGATCCCAAAGTCAACATCCACTTTGGATGTTGATGAAGCACAAAAAGTGTGCCCGGTACTTATTATCGTTGAAAAGAGTCTTTGACAGTTCAGTAGGTCATATCCAGAAATTGATTTATCCAATTATTGGACTTTTTTTTTCTGAACTGTAAATCTCAAACCACATCTCAAACCTTTCATTTCCAACATGCCTGCTGACAGTGATCTAAAACATGCCCTACAAATAAACCAGATCCTCTCAATCTCCCTTCTATGTAATTACATTGCCAACAGATGAACAGATGACTTATGAACAAAAGAACCAAAAAATAAGGATAACCCAAGGAAGAGAAGAGGTCAAAGCATGAATTGGTAGAGATCAATTGAATAAGCTTAACTAAGCCCCTGTTCCAACACAGCCATGTCTGCCCTCAAAGAGGGGCTTAGGGCTAATACCACAACTTTGGCCTGACACCAGCAGGATTTTCAAACAATTTTGCTTGAAATCCTTTTTTGAGGGCTCTAAATGTCATGAAACCTTGCAATAAATTTGGCTGAACTTTTCAAGCTCTTTTGCTTCTCCTCATACTATTTCTAGCCTGTCACCACTCCTAGATCATGAGGAAATTTGATTCCAATACCAAGTGATTTTGACGGGTTCAGTGCGCATGTAGGCCTGCGTGCTGAGTATGTATGCCCCAGATTTACAAGAACTCAATAGCTCAGATTTGTCACTTTACTCAATTAAAAGTGGCACAAGTGTGTGTACAAGGCTTATAAAAAGCTCTTGCCAATTTTTTTAAGGTTGGATTTCAAGCAAAATTGCTTGAAAATCCTGCTGGTTTCAGTGAGGCAGGGTATAAGCTCTTAAGCCCCTCTTCGAGAGCGGACGTGGCCGCGTCGCAGGAGGGGCTGTTAAGCTTGTTACTTTGATGAAAACGCCCGCTGGGCTGGAGAAATTTTCGAGAGACGCTACAGAATGAGGAAAGATCTGTTTTTGGAGATTTGTGCAAAACTGGAAGCTCGTGATATCTTTTGGGTCCAAAGATGTGTAGGAACTTTGCTTGAACCACAAAGTACTTTTACATACGTATCGGCCTCTGATTTAGTTGACAAATTCGATCAAGGTCGCAATGTCTGATCAAATCTCCACAGTAGAGCTACCATCGATCACCAAAGATGAATATCAAGATCCCATCGTGTCAAATGCTATTCAATTCATCCACCATCAGATTCGCCTTCACTTCCGTGACCCTCCTCCGAATTCGGACCACCAATCTTCCATCCCACCCAGACCGTTGTTCGTGGGCCTACAAGGCGCCCAAGGAATTGGTGGGCTACGTTTGATTCTTGGCATCTTGTTTGATAAGTTGACAAATCCATATCCTGAATCCGATGACATGGGTAATCAGGTAAAAGTACGGCTGTTGCGTCTATCGCAAAGCGATTGGGATCCGAGCCCTTCAACCTTAACGTCATCACCATGTCCCTCGATGATTTTTATCTCACCCATGCAGACCAGAACGCACTCGAAGCTCGCTATCCTGAAAACCCAATACTTCGAGGACGTGGTCCGCCAGGAACTCACGATATGAAACTTGCTACCGATGTCTTCAACGTGCTTTCAGATATCAACTCGCATTCCGAAAAAATTGTACGCATTCCCAGATACGATAAATCTGCATTCGGTGGTAAAGGCGATCGAAGCAATGTTGAAACAATTGAGCTTGGTTCTACCCTGCATCTTGTCATTCTCGAAGGCTGGATGGTTGGTTTCCAATCGCGTCCCGAACACGATTTCAGGAATCAATACTCACAGACCTTAAGTCTCGCCATGGCTAGAGCTGACTGGAGTCACCCAACAATCAAGTTCCCACCAGCTCCAAAGACTTATATCATTGGTCATAAGTATGAGGATCTTGTACAAGTCAATGAACTTTTGCAGCCCTACCAGAAAAGTCTCTGGTCTAAGCTTGATCTCTTGATCAAGATCATACCAATGGATTACGATTGGGTATATAAATGGCGATTAGAGGTAAGCCAACTTTATACTCCTTACTTCATGATCATCCATTCACAACGAGTTCCCCCTGATGCTTGATTGGTCATCAGCAAGAACATCGCATGAAAGCTCTCAACGGCGGTTTTGGAATGTCAGACTGCCAAGTGCACAAGTTCATTGATCGGTGAGTACTACTTTGTGTATGGCAATGATGTGATGACGTTCTGTTTTTGGAACACCACTCATGGTATGGCGTTGATTGTTTCTTGAAAAGGTACATGCCATTCTACGAATTTTACAAGGAAAGAGTCACAATCCGTCACAATCCTCCCTCTCCGCTCAATGGAATGAGAATCTTTGTGAACGAATCAAGAGTGCCAGTTGAGATAAGCCCATTCTCTATCGATGAAGAAGCAAAACGTTACGATTTACCAATGGCCACATGTTATGATTTTTGAAAAGGCATCCCTTGGGGAATGTAAATATTGCCAAGTCAGATATACAAGAATTCTATGAAAGCTGGTCATAAGACATGCTTGGATGATTTCATAGCGCTCGTTTAGTGCTTTCAATCCTTTATCTTCAAAAAGCCAATAAATCCCTCTGAATTCTGTTAGAATTGTCTTTATGATCTCTGATGAGTAGTGCCAGGTTTCTGAAAGTCATATGTTGACTAGAATCTCGTGCGTATCTTAGAAATCAAAGCAAAATGCTGGGGAATAGATATGTTGAGGACAAAAGAGTAAACATTCAGCTTTTATAGGATTCATGTATGTATATAAACATGATAACTGTCCTCCTCTTGAGGAGGTATGAAGGTCATAGACTTGCACAGATTCCTGAGTCATAGGTGCCTCAAGAAGACCTTTCCCGTACATTTACGGAGAGGTACGGAGAGGTCAAATCATTAAAAAGATGTGAAGAGCTGAAAAATTCCAGAACATTTATTTGATATGTCATTTACGGACGACTTATCAAAAAATGAACGAAAGTAGATATACATGCGTCTATCTCATAGAATTACATACAGATCTATTCGGACCGCTCTGCATATATCGTTCCCAATGCAAGAATTTTATGAAGGATGTTTGAGTTATGAGAAAAGACACCGAGGGCAATGTAATTAGCATCCCCGATGCTACTCCCCTGATGATGTGCCACATCACTGGGAACTGTCATCATCATGGCTGGCAAGTTCAAGAAAGACGAATATGGTGCCAGAATTTAAACAATGGTCACAACATTTGACGATAGAATCATTATCAAGTTCATTGAGTATAAAGTTCTTCCGTAATAGAACAAATGATATCTTTTCCTTGTTGATTGGGCTCGGAGCGTGAAATGACCTTTTTCAAGTGTAGGCATTGATCTTAGACCTAACTGGATATCTTCAGGCATGCAAAGTATGGATTTCCGAAAAAAGAAGGTATGTGACATGCAGAGTACTACAATTGATGCTGAATCAGAGTGATGCTGACACTTGATGTATTCAATATTCAGATAACAAAAATGCATGAAAGATAAGCTTGATAACACAATCAAATCGATCAGTGGGTATGGAGTTCTTTTCCAGAGTACGGACCTCCTGCTACGAACAGTCTTGTGCAGTCAATATTCTCGAGAAGATTGTCCATCAGGCTTACATGAACCTTTCCTTCTGAGTGAACCATTTGTATTGTAGCTTGAAATATCTACAAAGCTAGTAGGATAACATCCTTTGTCTTTCTGAGGTTCCAAAAACTGCACAGCCTCTTCTGAAGTGGAATCTAATGTTTATTTGTCCTGAGGAGCTTTCTGGCGATAACTCAATTTGAGATGTATATCAATGTCTTCTGTAACATCTCACTCCATATCTTTCCTATGATGCTCCGCTTCTATTGACACATATTTCTCTCCTGGCACAAACATGGAGTACAATCTGGGGTATGCGCTTCTACCTCCAATAAGAACTTTTCATATGATCGTAAAATTAAACAGATCAAATCTCATCGAACCCTATGCATTTTTCTTTGAAACGTATATATACCCTTCTCGAAACAAGGACAAAGTTGAAGTTGCCAGAAATATTTCTAGGGATTTGGGTTCTATTGGTGTCAGTGCCGATCGGGGAGATGTTTCAGCAATAACCCGACACAGTCAAAGCCTACGGTTTTTCTGCTGCATGTTGCACAACTGCATAGAACTGCATTAACCAACACTTCAAATATATGCACATCGTTACCTGTTTGTTGTTGGTCAAGTCATTCTGAAAACTTGAATCTAGTCTCTACATAGGAGGTTTATGAAATGTTTGAAGGTGGGGCGCTCAAGCTACGGGATCTCAAGGAAGGACACCTTGTTAACCTCAACTAACCCCCCGCTCCTACCTCTAACCCCCCTCAAAGCCACACTGCGGCAGGAGATCTTTACATATCCTTTGCTTTCTTGAAAATGTAGTGTGTCATCACATGTCATCTCAATTAAGTCTTACTTGTCTGAAGGGAGACTAAACTGGGCTCGAAATTGCTGCATGAAGTGCAGAACTTGAAGGGAATGAGTCTCTGGGTAACAGATTCATATGATATCATGAGAGATGGACATACAACACACCTGAAGCTGAAATTGTTTTTGACCTTGTTGCAGAGGTATGGAATGAGAGCAATGAGAGCCTTGGACATATTTGTACTGCTTTTGGAAAAATCGATAAAACCGGATGTTTACGTGCAAGAGTGTTTTAATGTTCTTGAGGGGATAGCTTTCACCGATGGTACATACTTCACCCATCCAAAATCTAATCAAGGGCTTTTGAATCAAGATGTTTCCACTATTGGTTCACAAAGTATCATTAAACAGAGGTTCTTCGTAGAATATAAGATTAAGAGCAAGTGTACATAGGGTGGAAACATTAATTTGAGAAGCCAAAGAGCATTTGAGCACCACACTGGAAGGTACTCAATATATGTTTGATAGTGCCAAGTTCCGTTGGCCTTGAAGTCTGCTTTGATGTTGCCTCTGAGCTTGATGTGCGAGAGAAGAAACCCCACCTGATACATTGAAGCTGAAGGTGCTCTATGGTTAGAGATAGCTGAAAACTTGACTTGAAAATGGGAATATCTTTGATTCAGATTGGGGAAGCATTCACCCTCATGATTAGCAGCCATTATTGGCCATAGTCCCCATAACTCCTTCAAGTTCAACCTCCCTCACAGTCACGAGTTCTCAAAACCGCTTTCAAGTACAGGAGTTGAAAGGTTGAAGTTGAATGAACCAGCCCAGAGTTTGAATTCTGAATTGTCTTTGTACCCCTCTTTGATTCTCGTACCATTGATGGAGCTGAGTAAGTTTTGGAGGTAATCTGACTCCTATGAGGGAAATGATCAGACCCTGACATCCACTCGAGCCACAATCGACTAATGCGGATTACTCCGTGTCACCTTCCCAGATTTTCATGCCTACTACATTTTTGGACCATGTTGCTTTATGACAGCTGCTCATCTTCCACTTGCTCATCTTGATCAAACCACTGCCTCTAATCAATTACGCTCGTTTTTTCTCTCATAACTTGACACATATCATCCCCGAATTCACGCTTTTTTCACGCTCAGATCCTGGTTTGCCAACGGAGTGCGCTTTCAAAAAAGCTCCCACGCATTATAATTTGAGGAGCGAAATTCGAGCTGAAAGGTCGTCAGGAAAACAGAAACGGTCAAGAAAGGAATCGAAGTCAAGTCAAGAATTCACTCTTGCTTAGACTTTCAACTTCAACTTCAACCGAAATAGTTGGTGGAGCATTGCTTTTTTAATTGTAGGTTTTGTCAAATAATCTCAAATGGAAATCTAATTTCTTGAGCTCTTTAAGCAGCTTTGATTAAAGTATAAAGGCCAATGATATAAAATCGGTCACACGTTGAGATATCCAAACCAGTCTGTTGATTTGGAACCATTCTTTAACATCAGTTTTAACTACGACACTCATACTACCTAATTTGGACTTTGAGCTTCTCTGAACCGAAAGGTCGGTGGTCATTTCAAAGTACACGGAATAACTTGATCAATCCTTTTACCGATTTACTTTTAATTCTTTTAAAATTAATTGGTGATTAAATAAATTTCATTTGAATTTCATTTATTTTTTTTACAAATCCCCTAGAACTTTTGGCTGACTTGTATTGATTTGTTTTATCTTTTTGCATACATACACTTCCTTTTCCTTTTGTTAAACTTTCCTTTCTTCCAAGCCTCAACTTAAACTTTCGAACTCTATCTCATGAATGCGGTGTCGTTTGTATTTTAAATGTTAGTCTAAACTCTTTCTTCCATCGTGCATCCTCATCACACTTATCTTCTGATTAACTGACTTACCCTACAGAATATTTATAACATTTCATCAACTTCAAGTTTTGCTCGAAGCCTCATTCATTTTCGGTTTACTTTACATTCGTTACATTCCAGAACACTATTTTCAGGACTCATCACCTCATAGCCTTCTCGATCGATCTTATCAAAGAATCAATAATTAAACAGGAAACAATCACAAAAAAATTAGAATAGTCTTCAAAACACTTTCATCCTCGATATCATCACGGTAAGAGCTTTTCCTCTTATATTTCCTCAGCTGAACCTTCAATACAGTTTCTTTTGCTCCCCAAATATTTCATCTGTTCAGCCGCTGTTGGCAGTTAGCAATCGTTAGATACTCCCACGACCTTTTTATCCATTTCCTCCTCGGAGCTTGCTATCAGTTTCTGTCTCATGAGCCATTGTGAATTGATTCGATCTACAAATTGAAACAAACGCGCTCATTCTCATGCCGCGCTCATTGTCTACTTTTCTTATACACATAACCACTTTCACTTCTCTTGACCCTCCTTTTTTCTTTCTTTCGATCTGAGATTCTTTTTCAATATCTTCATGATCTGATTTTTTCCTGGTTACCAAGGTTAATCTCTACTGCAGTTCGTCACGGGAAGTGAACTATAGAAGTTGAAATTCTTCAAGACGGTCAAGACGAATACGAACACTCTCTCAGAAATTGGATCGTTCCTGTTTACATTTCTGAATCAAATTATCTGATTTTAATTTGGTGATTTACTTTGGTTTCATTGTCTAATCATTCACCAATTCTCAACAATCGTTTCAGTTCTTTACTTTTGAGGTAAAACTATTTTCAATCAGTTCAACTTTCATAGACTCACTACTCACAAGCCTTGATGGTTCACGTGTGAGGTAACACATGCTCTGTATCACTGCATACGTGGTCATAGAATCGAACAGATTGCTGCCATCGAATATCTTCAGCTTTATTCTGAACCTTTTTCCGATTCTTTTACTTTCAATCTAAGCCGAACTTCATCGGCTTGAAGCCATTCTTTTGATCGGGTGCTTGATCTTGATTCTTACCTTAGCTTCAAACTATCTGCCATCAATTTCACTCACTCTTTGGTCTTATGCAATCTCATCCCTATCGCTTCGAACCACTTGAAACTGACTTTAATTGCTTTGTCCTTCATGCATTCGGCTTTGGCTGCATCCCCACACAAATACAAATCTCAATCCCTTCTCCCACTGGCGCATCCCTTCGCTGGTCTCATAACACAAAACAACACAACACAACACGACTGGTATCTGCTATCGTCCATCATAAATCATACACTCATTGTCTACCACCACCATTTCAGTCTCATCTTCCAACCAATTCGTCTGATTTCACCTTTAAGCCCATCTATTTAATCCTCGTCGCAGCTTCATACATTCCGCAGACCTCTGTATTTAGGGGCTTGGCTACAGCTGTACACGTGGTCTACTGAACTGTGCTTCGATTTGGCGTAAGTTGAATTACCCTTTACAGCATAGGATTAGACCCAGAACGATTTCTGCCTAGGGTTTCACCATTGGTCTTATCCCCGGATCTACAGTATCACCCCTTTTTCCTTCGTCTTACAGCTAACCAACCTTTTTTATTTTTCTACCACTTCTTTCAGACAACTGTTTGTTTTGCCACACCCACAGTCCAACATCAACTTGCTTTTCACTTCCATCCTCCACCCCATCCCAGGGGCGAGGGTCCGCAGCGTCAGCCTCTGCGCTCAAACCGATCATTCATAAACATGATATTTTGTCCTTCGTTTCGCGCCACTCTTCGCCAAAGTTTTTGCCGGTCACTTCTCCTCGCCTGCCTTTCACTCACTTTGGTCGAAAACACCTGCGCCGATGAGAGAATTGGCTCTTTACCCTCCGCAAGTTTGTCAGCCCGGAACCAGCTGCACGAGCGGACACTTTCAGATCTCTCATCGGTCCAGCAGTCTGCACTCGTTCCACGTTCTCCTCGGCTGTCTCTTATCAAACGGCTTTTACCCTTGAGCGTCGACACATCGGGTAAGTGTTCATTTGCCTTTGACCACATCACAAACTGATCAACTAACCAACACTGTTACCATCCTTCGCGCGTTTAGATTTGCCCGTCAATCTTACTCTGACGAAGACTAACCTCACCTCGTCTCCCGAGACCAACAAGACTTCTCAAACCGACTCTCAGAACGATCCCTACACCGATCCCTCTCCTCACTCAAACAATACTTCTGATGTCCCCCAGCAGAAGTCTCCTGCCCTTGATCGATCGAAATCCAAGGACTCCAACTCAAAGCTTAATGATTCGCTTGCCGATCCGGTAGTGCACAATACATCAGAGACTTACAACTCTTCGAGCGTATCGGAGACCAATCAGACGACGACCACTACTGTTCCCCCTTCGACCAAAGGTGATCATGTTAACTCTACCAGTGATAAGCCTGATGACAAGCTCCCGACTGAACCCTCTACGAAGCACACAAAACCTGCAACTATTCCACCCTCCAATTCGGCAGTCACCAATCAGTCCTTTACTCAGGGTGTAGAATCTACCGATCACAAAGCCAATCTCACCTCGTCTGACAGTGACACGCTATCTTCAGGGCTGTCTTCGAACCATTCAGGACAATCAACTGTAACTCGGGTCACTCCGAGTGCTGCACCCAACAAAACCGGAGACGATCATTCGTATGATGATGCTTACTCGTTCAAGAAGACATTGAACCGTACGGCACCCGTCAACTCGGATCTACCCCCATCTACCGAAAATACCTCGAGTTCCAACCTCACCGGGGACTTAACTAGCGTATCAGCCAATAAAGCTCTTTCCAATTTGACTGACGGTAGACTCGCTGGTTTGACTGCGAATAATGCATCCGATACTCAAAGCATCACATTGCCAACCAGCGCCATACCATTCCACAATGACACGGGTTTTATCACATCCTCTTTATCCGGTAACCATAGTGGGGCTTCATCATCAGACAAGTCAGCTGGCTCCCAGAACGAGTCGTCTAACATTCCGGTCTTCAACAACACAAGTCTACAGAATCTCACCTTGCCTACTAATGTCACAGGGTTGGTGAACCCATCCAACATCTCGTCCGGCCAGGGTCTTGACACAAACAAGCAGCTCATTGACAATGCTACTGCACTTGTTGCAACCAACAAGAGCACCTCAGCCAACTTGTCAACCGACTCAAACCCTTCGCAAAACGTGACCAGCGAAGACGACGATGACGACTCATCTCTTTTGGCACCATACCTGAACAATACAGCGCACAACACATCAGACGTCAAGCACAACGTGTCCAGCATTGACGATGATGATGCTTCAAGTGATGATGACGTCCATCGCAATGTGACAGGCTCGAACCTCTCGCCCCTTAATTCATCACATGTGAAAAATCTGACGAGCGACGACAATGGCCCCGATTCTATCCTCCCTGATATGTACCTGAACCGAACGGGTCTCAGCAACAACTTCACCATTCCTGAGGGATTCAACGGCACTGGTATCCCTTTGAGTGATTTCAAGTCGTCCCACAATTCATCTGGCATCGAAGGTGGTATCGGTAGTCCGCTGTCACACTCGAACGCTTCATCAAATCCATACTTTGATGGGGCCGACACCGATGTCATACAGAACTTGACTATCCCTGCAGGTGTCAACGGTACTGGAATCCCTATGAGTGCCTTTAAGTCATCCAACGACACATCTGACATCAAGGGTAGCATTGACAGCGCGTTCTCGCACCTTGGCTCCTCAAGCAATCTTTCTGATTCAGAATTACCACATGTTGAAAATTATACCGATGTCACACCTTTCAATGTTAGCGGAAAATACAACGCCAATGTGAGCGATCAGGCCGCCGCGGCTCTCTGGAGACTGAACGACACCAGAACTGGATTATCCAATTTGTCTAAGGATCGTAACTACACCCTTTTGCCATCCGACTCGGATGACACGACAACGACAGCTGGTAGTGGCTTCTCCATCGGTCCTAACGGCAGTAGCGTCGGTAATTTAACGCTTGCTAACTTAACATCTGAAAGCCCTCTTTACAAGAACACCAGCGTCATTCCTCTCAACGGAGAAGCTTCCAATTCGAGTCTGCTCAACACCGGCGTATTGCCCATCAATGCATCCCTGCCCAATGCTACTGGTGGCGCCTTGTTAGCGAATGCCACCGCGAATTACACCGATCATATTATAGGAAAGCTGGCTTGGAACGCGTCATTGAATTCTACCCAAAACAACACCTTGAATGCTTCGTTGGCATCAGTATCCCCTCACAATGCGACCGTCGACGAACCGACGCCTGTAGCGCTAAATCATACCCTTCCCGTCGCGTAAGTTCTCAACTTTCTCAATGATTTGAACTTTGACTGATTTGCTCTTATCCAGCGCGCCCGCATTTGTGCCAGTATCTTCTCTTTTCACCAACCCAACTACCCCAGCTGTTGAACCTAACCTGACTAACACTGATACCCCCGCACCCAAACCAAAGCCTGCTGCACCCGAAACGCAAGCCTCCTTTCCAACTACATGGCCTCGATACATTGTACCTTCGAATACACCGACGTCCCCGCCGGACAATTCGACACTGATCTCGATTTTATTCTCAAATGCGCTCAGCTGGCCTTGGCTAGTGACCAACTCAAATGCATCTTCTCAAGTTTTGGTCTTCATGCCCGCACTCATTTCGACCGCTCTCAATATCGATCCAAGCGAAGTTGTGACTCAGTCTTTACAGGCTTACCAACCCGCCGACTTTGCTGCCGACGATGAGAGCGCCATGTTGACTATTTGGCTCGGATTTATCCCAAATCAATACGTCAACACATTACAAGCGATGCTCAAGGACCCGCAGAGCGCGTTCTACAACCAGTCAAACCCTATTTATGCAGCTCTCAGCAAGACTGTGGACCCTAGTCTGCCTATCACGACGTTTTCTTCCCAAGCTCGCGCCGCTCAGCGTAATGCTGCAACAACGACTTCAAGTGAGAGTCCTCCATCTGCCAACCAGGGGCAGAAGGCAGCTGTGATAGCTTCGGTAACAAGTTGTGGTGCAGCTATCTTGGCTATAGGTCTCTTCTTGGCCGCCCGTCAATCCAAACAGAAGCTCAGGCCAGGGCGAATACCGTTTTCAGGAGACTCCAGCGGAGGTCGCCGTGGCTCTAACCTCCGAGCTTTGCATCTCCCATCGAACGGAAGGTTCCAGATCAGCTCCCCCATGATCGGCACTCTGAGTCATAATGCGGGTCATGCGTCGCATTATTATGGTCAAGGAGCTCAGAGACCGCAGTCCTTTGCTGGCCATTCTGCATTCCCGATTGGACAGCTGAACGGCGCCGAGCCAGGGGCCACAGAACCCAATGTGCACTACGAATACGGGCATGCTCGCACTACTTCCGCTGATAATCAGTCCTCTTCGCCTCCAGCAGATACCAGGAGCAGCTGGTGGCGATTCAACCAGGAAGACCTCGAAGAGCCACAGCTGCAAGAAGACCGATTCGATAGTTCGCATTTGGCAGAGCCGACTCCACTCGAGCGACAGGGGAACAGTCTACGAAGGAGTGACGGATCTTTTGCGGTAGAAGCTTCTCAACGTCCAGGTCCTCGCCGGCTGCAAATTACAAGAGGTGCTGATGGCCTTGTATCAGGCATCGGTCGCCCAGTAATGAAGGTTAGTAATCAGATTGCTATGTTTCTTGACTTTCTGCTTTGTTGCTGATCTTTTTTTGTCTTTTGATTAGGAAAATTCATTGTTCTTTTAAGGCATTTACCATCTCACCACTTCGCATACCTATAGTTTCAATAAACCTGCTTCCCTATATTTTCAATCAGCCTGCCTTACAGTAGGTTCATCTTTTTGTGTCTTTTATTTGGGTATTGTCTCTATGTGCTGCGTGGGTTTAAGTCACGGCAGGAGCCATTTTATTTTCTCTTCTTTGTCATAATTCCCTTCATCATTCATCGTTGATTTCTCGTTGTGATAATAATTCTTCCCCCAAGTCCTAGGCGGTTCCGAACTGAACTACCCACATTCATTCAGATTGTTTATTTTCTTATCTCATCTTCAATCAGCTGGTAAAATTATTACCAACACAATTTTGATACTTGTCAGCTCTTAGAACATTTTTTTTCTTTCTTATTTTAGAAATCACAAATCTTGTGAATTTGATTTCAAGGGCTTTAAGGAATTGTTATATTAAACACAATATTGGATCATACATTTTTTATTTTTTTTTCTTCTGAACCAAAAGATCTGCCTTTTGTGAGCGAGTCAGTTTTTGAAATTACGCAATTATTGAGACGATTTTCCTTTTGAGGCAAATTGGAGCTTGTGACTCTTGTAGGGTCATATAATTGCGAGATAGCTCTCAGTTTCAACTTCACAAAGTTCAGTCTTTGATTTATCTGACCAAGAACAAAGGTATTATACGGAAAGTATGCACAGGCAAAGAGCTTGATTATCATGGTTCAGATGATAAGATAGATTCTTCTGGTTTTGGCCCAAAAGTCCCAGACTTCGTGGCAATTGTGGCTATCTGTTTGATTTTCCAGAATTTTGGCGAGTCATGATTGTGAAGGGTCTTTTGAGACATGCTCAATTCACCAATTACCAAAGTTTTTTTGTACAGAAAACATCATAATCTTGCATTGCATTCTTTTCTTAGCTGCATTAGTGTGATCTGAATTGTCATAGACTTAGTGAGTTTGATGAGGTGTGTAGGGTTGAGAGTGGTTCATTGGATGTAAGAAGACAAAGATTGATATTGTCTTTTATGGAAGTTTGCCCAGATGACCTCATTTCATTTATTGTTCCATTTGAATTCATAAATCATAGATAAGATTATTTAACTTCCAAAGATCATTTTCCAAAGAAAATCTGTCTTGTAGCTTTTGCCATAGGTGTGAAAACTTAGAGTAATTCCTAAGTTGGATGAGGAGTCCTGTAATTCCTCATGGACAAAATGAAAACCAAGTATACAATTTAATTTTGTAAGTTATAAGAGTGAAAGATGATTTGATGTTATCTATCTTTTCTTCATAACATTCTACTTTGCCTTTCATGAGCTGTTTATATCTCATCCTGAAGTCTTGCTGTAAGCTTCTTTCAAATTTTCTGATACAATCATTCCATTATATGTTGGACTTTAAGACAAAATAAAGAGGCATGGATTGGATGATCATTAGTCAAAATTCAGGCTGTGCTTTACATTGAAGTAGGATTTGTTTATAAACCCAATGTTGATGTTCATGATGGTGGTACTAGCAACGCAGCAACAGATACCTTACTGGTACTGGTACCGTGCTGTACCGTATCTGTTATGCCCTGTACCGTACCTGCAGTACCGTACCTGATGGCTGGTTACGGTACTGGATGGGCTGTGAGCATGATTTTTGATCCAGGTACAGTACCTGGAATCTGAGTTCAATACCGGTATCTAGACTAGGACAAGCCCTTGTATCTTAGTACACTTTGAGGTAATTTGGTATTGTTCACAGGGGTCTTGTTTTCTATTTTGTTACTTTCCTTCTTTTTAATCTCTTTATTTGTTTTCAATTTCCTTTTTTCTTGTAATGAGAATAAATGGTGAGCTACTTTATCAGGTACTGGCATGGGTACTCTGTGGTACCTGCTCAGGTACAATACTGTACCGTACCAGAGTTTTGAGCGCGGTACCGGTACAGTACCGTACCAAAGAGCTCCAAAGGGTACAGTACTGGGGTTTAGGGCATAAGGCGATCTCAACCACTAGATACGGTACCCAACACCGTACCTGAGCTGAGATACGGTACTGGGTACTCGTTTTTTCAAGTACCGTCTTACCAGGTACTGGTGTCGTACCGGAGGTACAATACCAGTACCGTATCTGCTGCTGCGTTGGTACTAGTAGGTCATTGAGTGCAAAAAATAGTAGTCAATCAGTGAAGGAAAGAGGGAAGGGCCAGAGTGTGAAGTTGTGCACACAGACACATTGAGTTGTGAGATAAAAAATACATGGATGCTCTATATCTCACCCTATATTAATGAGAAGGAAAAAATCCAGTTTTGGAAGTGATTTGGCCAAGTAGCACATATTTACTCAGACTCAGAGCCTCTTCTGTGTGGCCAAAAAGGGACTCTCTTTTTTGTGGTGTATATTTAAAAGTTGTACAGTAGGTCAAGTCTACTTAAGTGGCTCTCAAACCTGACCTGATTTTCAAAAACCCAGTTAACCCAGTTGACTTTTTGGCAGTAACTTTGTGTATCAAGTTGACATTTGTTGACATCTCCCAGCCAAAAATTCCACTGGGTCAACTGGGTTTTTTTGAAACTGGGTCAGGTTTGAGAGCCACTTTTGTACTACCTTCCGACCAGCCAAACAAAATTTTGATTTTGAGATCAAAAATGACCACCTCAATGACTACTTCTGAAGTTCATAACCAGAGAGGTAGATTGGGGAGAGTGAGCCCAATATATCTATATATCCTTTCATCTGAGGCATTTTTTTTTACAAAATGGTCAACATTTGGGGCTGCGCATAGGCTAGGTACTTAAGCCCCTTGGGCTAGGTACTTAACCTCTGAAACTAGGTACTTAACCGCTCAGGTTGGGTACTTAATGTCTTAGGTTACTGTCAAATTATGTACTTATACGGTCCGGCCTCAAGTATGTGTTTGTGGTGCTGTGCATCAGTTGATGGCCGTCCACTGATCTCTGTGTTTTGTCATCTTCCCCTTGTTCTTGTCACCATCTAACTCAGAAGACATCTTTTGATTGCTGTTTCACACAATTGGTATTGTGAGTGTTTTGTTCATCAAGCAAATTTCATTGACTCGCAAACTGATACATTTTTTTATTTGAATGTTTAGCTTCTTTCTCAACACCAGCCCCAATTTCACCCACAATCTACCCCCCCTTTTTTCAATCTTCAATAAATCAAGCTTGTTCTCAAATCATAAAGTGTAATAAAGAGCAACCCTCCATGTTCATCATCTGAAGAGCTGTCTTGCTCATCAATACAGTCAATTGAGTGAGTTTCTATCTCAATGGTAGAATCTGAGCTGAGTGGTGCTTCAGCCTTGGGTTTTGGTTTAGTCCATCAAGCCATGAATCCAACATTCTTTCCAACTGCTGCAACAGCCTTATTTTGCCAATATTGATGGGTTGCCTTGGGACCCGGCTTAGAGATGAGTTTTTTCTTGAGGGGGTTTGGATCACAAATTGGTCTTTTGTATCTTTTGAGGTTTCCAAGCCTGTTTTTACGCTTTCCAATAGCAGGTTTTGCTATGTTAGAGCTGAGGAAGACTGGAAAAAGCTGTTCTCTGAGTTGTTCATCACCTTCTTGTTCATCTTCAGAGTCTGCTATTTGATTTTCAATAAAACCAACAATCTCATTATCAACTTGCAATTGTTCAGCTTCTGCTGCTTGTTGTGCTTGTTGAGCTTTCGTCCAGTTCAAAAAGGCCATTTTGATGAGGATCTGGGATGGTTGAGCCAAGTGATGGGTTTGAAAAAGTACTGAGAAAATTTTTTGCAGGAAGGTTTTGGATGATCTTCAGATTATATCTTGAGTGATAAATCACCTGTATAGTAACTCAAAAACCTTAAAGTGGATGACACACTGGGCACCTAGAGTTACATGGTTCACCAACCAATACTTGACCCTTGTACACACATCTAGGTTTTTCTTTGAATCCAACCCCCCGCTGAAAAAAATCCAAAATGCCTGACAATTGGGCCCAGGGCCACCTGTGGCAAATAAGTGGTGGGTGGTACATTATATTGATAGTGTCCCTGTTGTCGTAGTGCACATTCCCATAGCTAGGAATAACCAGTGAGCTTGCTTGGTACCAAAGCATGGTACCACACTCCTTTCCCCATAGACTTCAACCATACCGTATCACTTCGTGTATGACTACATTTTTGTTTTCTCTTGGTTATAACTCTTTGTCTGTGGTGTTCAAATTGGCTGAAGGTAGATTGCTTACAAACACTCTAAAGTAACTGATTGGATGGGTTGAAAAATGTGTCAATATTAAGGAATGCCCCAGTATTGCTTCAGAACTTGAATGATTATGTAAACCTCTTGGAGGGGACTGTACAAGTTGAGCCACAGACCCAGTATCCAACGGGGTACACATTGGGTTTTCTAAATGATTCAGATGTTGGCCAGGCCTCTGGAGCTCCCCAGCTGTCTGGGAGACTGGCCAGTTTGTAGTTTGGATGTGGGTGTGGAAGTCACCACATCTTGTCAGATAACCAGCAGATAATTTTGTCTATCATTACGGGAAGAATACAGAAGAAAGTGTCATGTAAAAAGGTATGCAAGTTCTTGCAGAGCACATACTTAACACCCCAGGTAAGGAGCTAAGGAGCTGTTGCAGTTCAATCTATCAGGAACATGCTGTGATAGGACAGACAACAGCCTGTCTTGTTGATGCCCATATTGCACACATGATGAGAAGATGTTACATGATTTTATAAACCATTTGTTATTCTTGTCTTGAGGACTTGAAATTATGCTTGATCACTTGATTTGTTGATTGAAATCTAGCAAATTCTTTCAAAAGGTCTCTAGACACAAATAATCTACTTGTATCTTTTCAGATGATCCACTAAAACCTGCCATCAATCCTCACACCACGGTCAGAATCCTTAGTGAGGACTATGTAAAAGAGCCCAATATCAAGTGTAATCATAGACCTGCTAAAGAATATGATGATCAATGAGCTCAATGTACAACATTACGTTACCGTATAGGGATTTGGATTTGTGACAAGGTATCTGCAAAAAGATGACACTTTCAATCTTGGTTAGTCTGCACTCTTTGTGTATAGTATGGATTTCACCTTTCTAATAATCAATCTTGCTCACACTTGCAGATATTTTGACTTTTGATTATATGATGTTATGTTTAACTCTATCATGATTTGAAATCCTCTATGAAAACAAGCATTTTTCAATTTGTTTTTGAAATATCTTAAATATCTCTCTTGATTCTTCAAAGAAAATTCAAGTGTTGTTTTGACCCCATCAATACCCTGTTTCACTTCTTATTAATGTTTACCCCCATTCCCAATTATCTTTTTCAAAGCCAAGCCAAAACATTGGACTATCTTACATGCCATGTATTTTAGGTCAAACCAAGGTGTGTTGAATATATCTTTCTCCTTCCATTCAAGTTTCTCATTGACTTCTCTTGTCAGGGTTATCTTTGGTATAAGTTTGTGAAAATGTCCAATTTCCCCTTCTTCTTCTTCCAAGTCAATTACAGAAATAATGACTCCAACCTGGAAAGATTCTTTTGACCTCTTCATCATCACATGAGGGGTATTAATGAATTAGAAAATCCACAAATCCAATCTTGCACTCAAGATGACTACAACAGATCTTTGATTAAAAACTTACAGAATCAAAAACATCAATAAGTTTTTCTTATCATTCTGATTAGGTAATAGGCAAACCAACACATAAACTCTCAAACTTTTTTTTCTTTTCATAAGTCCATTGAATCTCTAATCAATCCTTTGCTAAAAAAATCATTAACCTTCAAGAGAAAGATCAGATAGAACCCAAACAACACAACACCAAAAGAAAGAAAAGAAAAGAAAAAAAAAGATTACAAAAGAAAACATGAGTGCAGAAATGAAATCTATTTAAAAGGGGTTTTCTTTTTGTTAAAATCATTCTAATTCTTCTAATTCCTCATCATCATCATCCTCATCATCATCATCATCATCATTTGTTTCTTGTTTTTCATCCAAGGCTAATCCACTTGGTTCATCTTCTTCTTCTTCTTGTTCTTCTTCTTCATTTGTACGTGGAATGACTAATAAATCTTCAGAGATTAATGAAAATCGATCAGTGAGTGCTAAAAAACGTGCATAAAGACTTGTTTCAGTCTGAATTAAAAAAAGTAACATTCGATCAGTTTGTTTTTTCCTGATAGTTTGGAAAGGTGATCAGTTGGCAACTCACTTCGCATTGATCGAATACATCTCGATGATGAAACCATGCATGTGCAAAAATTCGATAAAGTCTTCTGGCAATCGATGTGAAATGTTTAATTGAGGTGGAGGGAATTTGTAACCTGGCAGTAAAAGTGATAGCCGTAGAGGATCGGAAGCAGTTAGGATGCGTTCGATCAGCTCCTGAGGGCCTCAAAGTCAAATCATCAAGATAAGGGTACAAACCGGCTTGGAAAATATCTTGCTGAATTCAGAAGTGCAGTAGCACCATCCAGTGTATGTACAATATAATCGATTGCACAGCAGTCATTCTATTGAAATACATAGGGTAAGTTATGATTAAAAAGCTTTTAGGAAGAGGATTATACATACTTCATTCGCAGTAGCATGAGCAGCACAAAGATAAAGCCATTCTCCTGCTTTCATCTCAGGACAAGTAGTACGTGAACATTCAGTTTGTAGAGTACTGACAAACGGATGACTTAGATCTTGAGAAAACCTTCGAAGTTGTTCATAAATCCAAACTTCTTGTGGTACGAGTGGAGTAGTGCCAGGAGTACCAGGAGTGCCGGGTGTACCAGGATTAGATTGATTGATATTTGGAGATGGTAAATTAACGATTTGTTCTACATCATGTGGATTAGATCTGACAAGAAGTGCAATATATTCTTGAACTTGAAATGGTGATTCGATCGAATGTAAAAAAGAACTTGGATCATGAATTGAAGAAGGAGTTGGATATGCATCTTCTAATCTCATTCCTTTACGAAGTCGTAGTGAAGTGGTGATGGTAAGATTTGATGTAAGTTTTTGTAATTGTTGTTTTGGATTAGGTAAAGGAATAGTAGATTGTCCTGGTTTGGGAGATGATGTTGATGATTGAGATGAAGTAGAAGTCGAAGTAGATTCTTTTTCAATTGAGATTGAAGCATGATGAGAATTAGGTGATGAAAGGTAAACAGGTGATAAGTTTGTAGGATTATTTGATTTTTGATTTTCTTCATTTTGATGATGAGTCTCTGATTTGTTCTTTGAAGGTGAACTTGTCATTGTTTTGATGATTTCTTGTTTTTGAGTTTCTGATTTGATTGGTTCTTCTACTTTAACTTGATGGTCATCTTGATTTTCTTGATTCATTGTTTTGATTAAATATTTCTTTAATTCTTTTTATTTTTCCATTCGATCGATCCATCCACGAGTTCACTCAATCCTCACCACTCACCTGGGGCTGTGACCCGGCCACGAGACTGACAGGGCGGCCATAGGGCATTGCACGGCTCTGAGCAGACCCGACGAGGAGGGCCAGAAATCAATCCCGGGGCACACCCAGATAAGAGCTAAAAAGGACCAGAGGGGCTCTTAGAGTACCCTTTGGACAGAATTCAGAACCTTTTTCATCAAGTGGACATCATACTTCCATAGATACTCACTTTAGGACCCCTTCCACCGCACCATACAAACAAATCAAGAAGGCAACATTGTTGGCCCGATTGTGAGAAACAACGGGGTACTACATAGGCATGAATTTCACACGACTCCACTTGAACATGCTTGATGTGGATCAAGCTCGATATCCTGAGCAAACTGAAGTCATTGGCCTCCAAGCACTCTGATCATGAATGCATCCCACCATTCAGCGGAAGTTGCAGAGGCTTGCAGAGGGCACGCCTAGACATTGGAAATCAATGACACAGGCGACTGACTTACAGCTTATAAGACGAATTATGCTTCGGGGGTTATCCCACGTGATTTGAACGTGGATCTTGCTTTGAGGAATTTCCTGGAATATCAGTTTCAGTCCTTTCCCACCGATTCCCGACTTCCTCAATTGGATTTAAAAAGATCTTTCATCTTTTTTACATCCAGGTCGAACGCTTTCAACACACTGTCGTCCTACAAACTCACCTCAATCACGAGCCAACTGGGCCACAACGACAAGACCTTGACGAGAATGACAGGTTTCGGTTTCAACACTAAGACCCCGGCCGCATACCAAAGTGTAAACTCGGAGGAAGAACCTTTAAGTACGAATGAATACGAGCAAGAAGAAAATCAAGTCCAAGAGATCATACCTTGCCCATCAAAAGAACTCACACAAACTTGGGCAAATGGTTTACGAGGCCTGGCGGCTTTCTGTATCATGATTCATCATTCTATAGTCGCTTTCAATTCTGAAGCTACTCTAAATACCAAAGACCCTGATGGCACCGTACATTTTTGGCAGTGGCCTATCTTACGTGCAGTTATATCTCCTACGGTCAGTATCTTCTTCTATTTACATCTCATGCTTTGCCATCCGCCTCAACAAAAGCACTATACTGATGAGGCCCTTAACAGTTCTTGGTTAATGTATTCTTCGTTTTGTCAGGTTTGTGCTCCAAAGAATCGCATTGTCTCACACCCTCAACTTACGAATGTTATGTGTATAATCAGGTTATGTGTTATCTTATCGAACTCTCTATCGGGTCGGTCAAGGGCATCTAGAGGCGGGACCTGTTCAAAGTTCATTGGCATCGGCTTCTTTACGACGAATATTTAGATTATTACCTCCCCCAGTGACCTCAATTGCGATCTCACATATTATCTTATTGAGTGGAGGTTTTGATTTGACAAGGGCTAAGAAAGTGTGTAGTTGGTGGGGGCCTGCATATACTCCACGTTGGATCACCTCCAATTGGCTCGAGCAAACTTTAGAAAGTTTGAAAAGCATGGTGAGTTGAAAAGGTTTTAATTCGGGAGCTATAGTCATAAAGCAGATTATCCATTTAATTGACTGACCTTCAAATATTTACAGGCAGTTATATGGTACCGAACGGAAACTGAATCTCAATATAACAATGTCTTGTGGACAATGCCTGAAGAGTTACGAGGTTCTATGAACGTCTTTTTATTTCTATTGGCAACATCAAGTTTAAAACGTCGATTCCGAGCTATGTTGGCTGTTGGACTAGGTCTTGTGAACCTCTTCATGAAAGAAATGTCAATCTTACCATTCATCTCAGGCATTCTCATCGCCGAACTTCAGGTCTCGCAATCCGAACGCAGTAGATCACAAATCACCAAGACATATGCTTATCTTCACCGGTTGATCTTTTTGATCATCTTGATGATGGGTTTGTTTTTTGGATCAGTACCATTCTTCGAAATGAAATCTTCTTCCTGGTCACTCTGGATGTTTCGAGTCATGTCAAGGTTTTATAATAAGGATGATTTTCAAGAATATCGAGTAAAGACATTATACTACATCATGGGCGGTACTCTTACTGTTCTCTCAATATCACAATGCACTACTGCCAAACGAATTCTTTCCACTAGACCACTTCAATTTTTAGGTAGAATCTCTTTTTCATTATATGTGATCCATGTTCCACTCTTACTCAGTCTTGGAGTATCTCTAGTTTCAAATTTTCGAGATTTGGGGGTTTCAAACACTTTTTCAATCTTCCTCATGTTACCTTTTTGGGTTGGATTGGTCATCATGTTCAGTTGGCTCATGACAAGGTTTGTAGACGAGAAGGCCATCGCATTTAGCCGGGCATTGGAACGGTATTGGAGTGTATAGCTACAATGCTCCATGTCGTGCCTTAGCATAGCTGTCCTGTAAAACTAGTTCGATATCTTGAGCGAGATGGTTGGTTTTTTTTACTCATGTACTCTACCCTCTATGCCCTGTTGTAAGTCTCATCTTGTACTGAAGTTTTTTTATACCAAGGACAGCTCCTGTGTACATATTTCTATATCTTTGTAAATAATGGATCTTGTCTGCAAACTTTCCAAGGAGAAATTCGGCTTCTCAGGCAATTTTTGATCATAGATAAAGTGGACTGATCATCTCACTAATCCCCACTTATTTAGCATGGGTAATTGACTTGTGTCTACATCCACTAATGCAACATTACCCTTGCTAAATAAGTGGGGATTAGTGACATGATCAGTCCGCTTTAGTTTCACAATCACTGTGCTTTGCTCCAAGCCGTGTTCATTATGGATTGAGTGGTTGGTTTCTTGGCGTGTTGTGTTTGTCCGGTCCCTGGCTCTTTGCTTCTTGTAAGCTGTGTTGGTGGCTGAATCAGAACCCATCCTGTGGAAGACAATAAGACAAGAATCAGTATTTTGATTAATGCTGTTGGCCTCTTTGGTACGGTTTACCAAAACACTGGTATCACTATTCATCTTCCTGCAGGCCAACCCCATACCATCTTGATTCAAAATTGTCACATGTGGTTTCCTGAATGGAATGCTGAGGTAGCTCTAGCTCAGCCCAATATGGTTGTACTCCTGACCTGGAATGTCAGGGCATTGCATCACACCCTACAATCAACAACCGACTTTTGAAATGGTCAACTAACCACTCCTAGAGCAGCTCAAGTAACTCAGATTGGGTCTTCCATTAAATTTAATTCACATCTATCAAAGAAGATGGCTGTTTATTATAGTGCAATTATGGATGAGAAATTTGGGGAAATCAACCCCAAATACACTTAATCACATGACAAGTATAATAGGAAGAAATCAGTGGCAAAGAAGTAGTTATTTCTTCTTTCTTGTCATACAAAAAGTTGTCTCTGTGTTTTCTTTTTTATCTGGTCTGTTCTCTCATTTTCTTTTTGTCTTGTATACATGTCAAGTGTTTTCTGTTTTGTCTTGTTATACACATCAAGTTTGTTTTCTTGCTGGTCTGTTCTCTGTCTTCTGCTTCAACTGATTTATTCAATGGCCGGATGTATGAGTATAATGAATGTGACATTCATTATATGGGCTACAAACTCTTGAGAAAAAGGTTGAATCAATTTACTTTTTGGTGAATGTGATATCCACAGAGTCAACTTTCAATTCCATATGTTTCACCTGCTGCTTCACCTGCTATATCCCTTATAATAATAAAGAAAAGTATGTTAGTGTGAAAAAACAATTGCCATGATCATGTTGCTATGATACTTGAATGATGATTATTCAAGGCCATGCCACTTTATTCTCCCTTGGATGACCACATCAATTATGTGTTTGATGCTATGCCACTGCTCCTTCTTGTGGTGCATTTGTAATGCTGTCCCTGGCCCGATATCTCTATCTTCATCTCCACATGCCACTATTCTCTCCAACACTCCACCGTTTCCACGAACTGAAGCCAAGGCTACAACCAATCAAGTCGCCTGTAGACCATTGTAACTTAATGTTGCCTTGGCTAATGTGATCTCCACCGCATTTTGTATCTGGGAATGGTTTGCTTTGAAGAGGAAAACATAACAAATAAGGCATGGCTCTTCAATTTCTCCTATTGCATCTATCAGTTTTTGATGAAAACAAATTCTGAATTGCTGTATCTCCAATTCCACACTGTGTCCATTACAACAATGGAGTTTACTTGTGTTCTTGCCTAAGTTTACATTGGTCAAATTGCAGGCAATAATAACAGGTAAGTTGTCTACAAACACAACCATTATTTGCTACAACATTCACATCAATTTGGTCAATGTGTGACAACTTCATTAATCTTATGACCTTCAAATCACTATCTGAATTAATGAGGTATTTTTTTCAGTCACACTGATCACTTCACTCAATTTTTTCTGTAGGTTTTCAAAACATGCAATTCAAAACACCAAGATATATGACCAGAAAAAGACAGGATTCCAGCCAATTATTCTGTCAAATATCTGATTGAACTGATCAAGATCAAACTCCTTATCTTCCTGATACCCCTATTGTTTATTTTGGGGACCAAGTATGGAGATATTTTCATTTAATTTGGGAACAATATAATTGTAAGTCTTGAGCTCTTAAGAGAACAGAAACTGTAGCATCAGCAAGAAGGAAAATTCCAAACAATGTTAGGGAAGAATTACAGGAATGGCAGAGTGTGAATTTCAAATTCTTTGCTGAGTGATGATGTGTCTATCAGAAATGTGTGAAGGCAGAGAATGTCATACAATTTGATGACTGAGTCTGTTTTTGTTTTGTGGTGTCTCACACCCTGTGCAAAGGGGTTGTGTGCCTGTTGACCAATTGACAGTCTACAGGTCTGTACACAACTGTGCAAGACTAGCAACTATCAGCTGTTGCTGGGCTAACAGATTTGATGGGTCTTCCAATTCTCTGTGTCCAGGGGGCTCTTGCATTCCATGGAGCAGCGGATTTCCTTAATTCATCAAAGCCATCAAAAACATCCAAAATTTGAAATCATTGAGTATATCATGTTTGCACATGAATGTAAAACATGGAACTTACAAGTCAGATTTAGCATCAGAACTCATCTCAACATTGCCAAAGCTTGAATGTCTTTCATCCTATAATACCTCAATAGACTCTTTGGAATTGAACCCGCCAGCTTTACCAAATTTGTGATGCCTTTCTTTTTGTTATGAGGGTGATGAAAACTCAGAGCAGTTTGCTGAAATTGGTCAAGCATTCAAAAACACATTGAAAATAGTTGAACTGTTATGTGTTGAAGAGATTGAAGGTCTGGATGGATTTTTTGAACCTAAAGAGGATACAATAGAAGGTATATTCACAATATCATTTAGCAATTGACTTTTGGAGAATGTTACAGGTTTAAATTGTCCAGGTGGTCAGAATTCATGACCCTTTCAAATATATACCTGGTCTTTCTTGGTTGAAGGTACCAATGTCAAAGAATTTTAGAACAATGACTACAAGCTTAGGGAGACCAAAATATCATGGGAAGGGGCTGTGATTGGTGCAGCTGCAGATGTGCTGGAGGACATACCTAACTTCAAACAATCATCTCCATTAAAGATCAGTGTTGTTGAAATCAAAATAAAATTATCAATCCTGAATTGGTGACAAAAGCCTTTGAATTTCTTGGAGTCCAATGCCATGTGACAAATGAATTAACATGTGATGAGATAAGGGAATGTATAGATTTCCTATTCTTATCATCACACCAAAACACATCTGAATAGTAATAGCTTTCTGAGATTTACTCGTAGTGATTGATTTACTTGGTCAATCAGTAATTGGATTATAAGACAAATAGACCAATGAAATAGATGATCAGATTGAATTCTCAAAACACCTTAAACCTAAACACCTTTGGGAAAACTGGCATTGGTGACAGATTTGTGCAGTACAAAATCAAAAACATAAATGCAATCATTGATCAAGATTTCATCCAAAAGGATCACAGTGAGATCTTACATCTTTTTGAGGTGAGAAAAGGTAATCAATACTTACACTAATAAGTTTTTCTCCAACAGATGGCTAAACCCCAATCTGAAGCCAAGAAGCAAAAACAAGCTGCCAAGTGGGCTTTGTATAAGGCTTGTAGGATTGCTAAGTATGAAGAGCAGAAGCTGAATCAAGAAAAGCACTGTGGGTGATACAATTTTTGCTGCTGAAAACCTTTGCATGTGATGTTTCCTGGA
Source organism: Melampsora larici-populina 98AG31 (assembly GCF_000204055.1). Classification (NCBI taxonomy): domain Eukaryota; kingdom Fungi; phylum Basidiomycota; class Pucciniomycetes; order Pucciniales; family Melampsoraceae; genus Melampsora; species Melampsora laricis-populina. The sequence continues at coordinate 461,939 of NW_006768814.1, forward strand.
ATCATGTACAAATCAAAAGGCGAACAATCAATCGGAAAGTAAGAATAAAATAATGTAGTGAGCTTGAAAAGTACGCAAACTGCCCTGTTGTGGTGTTGACCAAAACATGAGATGAATTACTGGGTCTCTACACTCGAGGAAGAGACCGAGGTGCAATTGTTTAATACCACTCTCCGGTGGAACCGCTCACCTTCACCAAGATACCGAGCATTTTTTTGGATCGACACATGAATACCAATCAAGTCTCCCTAGGAACTGGATCTTATAGAGCAGGCTATTGATGTCCATCCGATTCCCTACCATGATTTCTTTTCGGAAATTTTGATCACCTCACACAAAGACTCGAACTCATTTTGTCTATCATCACTATCGATATAATGGTGGACCAACCTTTACTCCCTATGCCACTCGCTGACCGACCCGATAATTCGTGGCTGAAATTGAGAGAATGCTCAGTTCTGAATACACAGAGAGAAAAATACGTGAGCGTGATCAATATGTCAATTTACCCGCCAAGATACATGCACATTGACGTTCTGTTTGCGAATGAGAAGACTTTTCGTAAAAGTAGGAATATTTTCGTAAGCTTAACGCTAACAATTTTCATAATAATTGCTTGCGCCGGATTAATTCAAAAATTGTAAGTTCAATCCCAAAAGTTTACTTGAATTTCGATGTCGCCAGCTAACACCTGATGTTTATAGAAATAGTGATCAACAGAATAATATGCCAAGAATAAGGATAGGCGTCAGGCACGAAGAGGACAGATCCGTTGCTGATCCTACAACACTCCCCAATTGTAGTAGAACTCTTCTTTACAAATTTGTTAACCCATATGGAATGGGGTCTGAATTAGGTATCTATGTACGGTCTGTTCCATCCCGTATGATTTTAAGCTTGAAGTGACAGGCAAAAGACATACTAGATGCTAAAGCAGGCTTCATTTCTTTTTGACTAGAGTATGGCTGCGGTCGTAGCCTCAGCCTTCAATTACACAATCATCATAGATGATTCTGCTTGGGTATATGGAAGACTAGAGGTGAACACGTTTTACACCGAAGCTGATCACAAACACATATACTTATCATGAAAGGTTCACAGGACTATTTTGATATACCACCACTACCGTGCCGGCCACCATCACAGGACACAACACGCACCTTGTTTGAGAATGTCGGGTGGGACCAACCGGATCATGTCTACGTAGATTGGGACGAGTGAGTCCAAACGTTTTGGAATGACACTAGATAACCAGCTCACCGTTTTCCTTCTTTATAGTATGGGTCGTAAAGGGATCACACAATATCTATTGGGACTAGTCGATCGCCGTACACTTAATATACATTCTGTCTGGAACCTTATAAATCATCGAGAACAAAGAACGGTCTTACCTGCAACTCAAAATCTACATTACTCCATGAAGTCATTATTTGATGCAAGATCAGAAGCGTTACGACGTATTTGGCGACCCAACAAGAGGATCTTGGATGAAATAATCTCCATGAAAAAGGATCTCAATGACAAAATGATAGAATCCCTCAATTCGGAAAGTCGGAAATCGATTTCAAAATCATCTATCCTCAACTTTGGTCTAGAATCACCTATGTCAAGAAGATTAATTTCTATACATTTCAGATTAGGAGACAAGAAAGTAGAACATGAAAGTTGGACGCCTTCAGCCAAGATAGGATTAGTATCCTCCTTTGCAAAACCCAAACCATTCTTTGACATCGTTAGGTCTTTTGTACCTAATTGGAAAACCTCTGAAGACTTACCTGCGGTCTTTGTTTTTTCAGATGATGCAAAGACCGCAATAAGCACATTTGAAGATTATCAATCTTTTTATTATCCTTCCCAACGTTTTCCCTTGCTAAGCTCTCCCAAAGGTGGAGAGCTTGCTGATGGTGGTCATAATCAAGAAATGTTTGACAAAGCACCACTCGAGCTCAGACAAAATCTTACAGTCGCATTGATTAGGGACATGACCTTTGCTGTCGATAACTCTGAAGCTGTCGTCTGTAGCTCTGTCAGTAACGTCTGTAACATGATGTTTCTTCTGCGTGGATCGCAGGATGCCATTGGGCCAGAGGCATCAATCCGGAGTGTGGACTTGCGATGGCATCCAACTGCATTGGCAAATGAGTTTACCGAGATGGGTCTGGACATGATCAAGAATCGAACAGAAATTTTAAAAATGGCGCCTATCTTGGCAGCTGAAGAAAATAATTATATAGATCTTTGATGTTTGTCTTGAAATTCTTTAGAATTATATCTTGTTTTTTTACAGGTTTGTATCCTAAAATGACAGTGGGATTCCATGATTATGATATAGTGCATATCACTGAAAATAAGGAAATGTAGAATGGGGTTGTGCCCCAAAGATTGAAATTCAAAAAGCAAGAAAAAACTATTGACCTTAAAACTAAAAAGATGCAATCCCGACTTGCCACTCTCGGTACTGTGAGTCCCGGTTTTTGCTTCCTCCTCCGGTCCTGTTACATTGGACAATGGAGAGCAATGGAGACTCATTATATATTCGCCGATACCCCTTGCTTTTCGCTCCTGTCTATCTTGATTCGACTTTTCATCCTGATTTCAAAGAACTATTCATGTTATGACGTCAAACAACTCTCATATGTTGATACACAGTTGTCAAACACCAATCACATGTAGTTGCTTTTTGTCATTGCCTTTGTCGTCGAATTGTGCAAACCCCACCAATTCCCTCCTTTGATCAATTGGATGCAATGTAAGGTAGTCGATTCAACAAAACAATAACCATCAATTATGAGCCAAGTAGAGTCAATGATTCATTAAGGGTACTCAAAGCAAAGTATGTAGCGCTACATACTTTTCGCTACATACTTTTTTTGGCGGGGACAAAGAAAAAAAATATACTTTTGGCCTCGCCTTCCCCGCCAAAAAAAGTATATAGCAAAAAGTATGTACACGTACATACTTACTTTGAGTACCCTTATTGATACTGCCAGGTCACATGTAGTATGACACTCGAGCTTTTCCATGGTAGTCTCAAACATTGAGTGACTTTTGGCTTATTCACACTTGATTTCAGCAAAAGACAGCTAATGTTTGAGAATTGAGATGAACAGATTTTACCGCCAATTGCAGCACCTTTTCTTGGTGAAGCATCACCACTATCCTTCTCCTTTCTTTGCTGTTACTAAAGGAGGTGAATTTATTTTGTGCTTTTAAATCTTGTTTGACACATGTACCTCCTTTTGCTGAAAGTAAAGCAAACATGGCTGCATGGAAATTGTCTGTTACCTCATGTGTCAGGTAGCTCTTCCCCTCCACACTTGATTTAAATTTCACTGCTCTCTTTGCCTCTGCCTTCCAAGAGAGGCATATAAAAGGTTGACCTGTTTTGCACTCTGATCCAATCTGTCAACCCCTTCCCACATATTTGTTAACTGTTTATGAGTAAAGGAAAACAAATGTGATGTCAGATGAACCCGCCAAGGTGGAAAAATTCTTTACTCATCTGGAGGCAGGTTTGCAATTCTTTCCAAATGTTGTGCACTTGATCCAAGGAGTGTTTACTTTGTCCAACAGAACAAGTGTGATCATTTGTTTTTGCAAAACTATGGGATTTAATCTGTGTGTAAACTCCATATTGCTTAGAGTTCACTAGATAGCATAAACTCTCATTGAATTAAGTTCTTATTGAGAGTAAACAAGACAGTCAAAAATCAGGCAAACCTAATTGTAATGATTGTCATGGACTAATTGCAAAATATCAATGAACAGATGGGACAGGAACTCAGTGGCCTGTTGCGGGCATGCCCGCCTGTTCTCTAGTGATATGTAAATATCTTTTGAGATCACCACCGGATCGGGAACTGACCGGATCGGTGCCCAATCACACCAAACTTGATGGCTGCCGCAAATTCCGAAATGACATCCTCTGATCAGCAGATCTTGCGAATTGAGCAGTCTTGGGACCACGAACAGCACTGCCATAGAACGAGAGTGTAAGCTCATAGGAATCACATCCACGGCCATCCTCATCTCTTGTAGCATCATTGAGAGAATTATAACCAATGATTAAAGAGGACGCTATTTTGATGGATCAAGTGGGCCACGTGTATTGATGCGAGAAAGGCCGAGAAATATGGATTGTATTGCCGATTGAATTTCCAGAGATGATAACATAGGTTTGCTTGTGAAATAGTCTGTTAAGCCTGGTTGATCTCGTTATGTCAGACAACGGCTTGCAAAGGGCTGTAAGATCAAGATGAATTCAAAATTAACAAGTTGGAGAACGCGAAACCAGTAGGATATATCAACCGGGGAACATCACTCGATGATGACAACTCAGGCGCAGGTAGGCAACGCTAAGACTAGGACACACAAAGAAAATACTAGGAAATCACACACAAAAGATCCAGACCAAGAACAATTCCTAATCAATGGAAGAAAAGATAAAGACCACCAACTCAAGCAAAACACTATGTACGTCACAAACCGTGATTGCATCATTGCACTGTTCTCCGGCATGTACCTATCATGAGATATGCAATGTTATACCATGTCAACAAGATTGGTCTCGAATAATATTGCAGACTTTGTAGTTATCTTATGTGCAACACTATATCATCTCAAGTAGCTCACTATACACCTGTGTTCCCTTTGAACTGTTTGACCAAGATATCTGATCTGATTGGAAATCTGATTCTCATTCGTTTACACTATGTATGGGCCGGCCTGAACAAGCTAAAAGGGGATAGAGTGGTTTGTGAAAAGTCACATTCGTGGCATCATGGCTGTCCGAGCTGCCGTCCGCTTTTCCCCCCCCTTTCGT
>NW_006768814.1:466860-476062 GCF_000204055.1 Melampsora larici-populina 98AG31
TACGTTTACAGGGTCAGGTCAAAAAACGACCATCCAACGGTGGCCAGCTTTCTCACATCTGGCCATGTGTGTGAATTTTGTTCTGAGGAATACCGGGTATCACATGTCAGCACCTTCATATATGAAGGGCTCTCGCAAAAGATGCAGGAAGCAGTATTGGCGACGTTTAGGACATAATCATACCACATGCGTCCAAAGATAGATATGATAATCGAAAGAAATTACATATCAAGTATATAGTCAATGAGATATCAGTCAACTTTTAAAAGGAATATTGTGCGCTTTTGGCGTTTTTGGCAGGAGCACGACCTTGGAAGTCCCTGCATCATGTGCGCGGTGGAGGGAAATCATTTTAAAGAAAAAATACAGCTTACTGTATGTTTTCAGACGAGCCTGTACGCCTTTTGGCGATTCAGGACCGTTGGAGATGCTCTAAGGCTGTACAATCATGGATCTGGTCTTTGAAACAATCGAATGTCACACATCCTTCATTATTGTAAAAAGTTGCACGCATTTCAAGGGGTGTAATTTTCAGCATTGGTACATATGCCCACAGTCTAGATGTTTGTAACGTCACTGACTGTGAATGCCAGGTGAGACGAGGCTATACTCGTCACATCTGCGGTATTCTGTTTGCTGAAGACCGCTGCAGCCGTGAGCCTTTGGCCAATCGCCCGGTCCGGCTGTACAAGTTCATCTGACATCAGTTCATAGTGTGTATTGCACTATTGCTAATAGAGCTGGAGGATAGATCGCTTACTTGCACTGCAACTTGATCCAGGGAAATGTCTGATACTACGGTCTTCACAAACTAGCCAGTGCAATTGAAGACATGCAGTTGGATCGATAAATTAAGATCACAGTTCCGATTGTGTTCGCGAGCCCTGCAGGAAAAACTTTACTTACCAGCATAGCCGTTCTCATACTTGAATGATGCGCTGCATGTCATGTCGCCTTGATTAAAATGAATCAAGTTGAAAATGACAAAGACAATCATGAAGTGGTGGCAAGTACTGAAATTCATCTTGATAAAGGAAGTGGGATTTGGAGAGGAGATTGTGTAGATGATGCAGAGTTCACCAAAATTTAGAGGAGGAGGGATCTCAAAGAGCTTTTGAAGACTGAAATTATAAGGATGAGAAGCACAGACACTCGCTGGTGTTTCGAGGGGAAATTTGGACAAGCGTTTTGAATTCGATAATTTCAATCTTTGGGTGATGTGTTCAAGAGTCAGAAGCAAACTGTTGATAGATTCGCCAACTGGTGCTCGCCGCTCTCCTGTGCTCTGAAGAGCACCGCCAACCACCCACCGCTGGACACGTCAATTTTGCATAGCGACATTTATGACACAAATGTAGTCATTTATGTTTCCAAATCGTTTCCGAGAGAAATTTGGCCATGGGTGTGACTGTGGCTGTGACTCCCTGAAGTCATTCTACCAGCGTGATCTGCGTCAACTATTGGAAATCTCTGTACTCCCACAAAGAGATGACAGACAGATGTCCGTTCGAAATTCCTTTTTGAACATTTGGAAACACTTTGCTTTTTCCGCCAACCGCAATACGTAAGCCTCATCACACATAATTGTTTCTATGAGCCGGAAACGAGGAAACGACAGAAAGCTTAAAATGTGTTGTCTCATGGTATGGCGTGCGAGAAGCAGCGAGTGACTTGGAGTTGGACCCTCACATCATCCATCCTCATTTATTGCACACAATTATTCCGCTCAAACCTTTTGTACAGTGTTTACGCGAGACAGTCATTTGTAAAATATATAAAAACAAACTACATAATCTTCAATTGGTTTGTGTGATATTTGTGTTGATTATCTTGTCTAAAAACACGAGATGCATTGTTTGTAATTCTTGCATCCCAGGTACTTCCAAACATTTGATGTGAAAATGAAGACAAACATCACACAAACCAATTGAAGATGAGCAGTTATGAAAAGGGCTTCATAATGAAATATGTGATTCTCCGCATGGCGCACACTTTTTAATAACAACTTCCCTTGATAACTCCACATCATTAACCACATATTCCAGCATCTTGATACCAAAAAGTTCTTATTCCTCCAACTCAAGCATAAAAGTCACTCAAACTCATTAATGATGAATGATTTTTGAAAAAGTTTTATAATGAGAAAGCTGTGTGGCTGCATGAGGAGCAACTTATATTATTGACTCATCTTTCAAAATCTTCATCTTCATCTCCATATTACCAATTTGAGACCCAAGTTGGTACTTACCCTCCCCCTCAACCATAAAAATCACTCAAACACTACACTTTGATGATGGAGACTTTTTGGAAAAGTGCTACAATAAAAAAGTTGTGTGTCTGCATGATGAACAATTTTTGTTATTCACTTCTCTTTCAAAATATGTGTCTTCACCTCCATATTACCAATTTGAGACTCAAATTGGTACTTTCCCTCCCCCTCAACCATAAAAATTACTCAAACACTCTGAAGATAAAGCGGTAAGAGAAAATCACAATGATGAAAAAAGTTTCTTTACTTCTCCAATCAAAGTCTATAGTATTGAAATCTCTGTCTAAATCTTCATCTTTACTACTTGCACTCCCTTTTTGATTTTTTTGCTCCTTCTGCTCTGGGATAAAATTTATACAAAGCACAACATGAATGCACCTCCAAGCTTAGGTTCCCGTGTGAGGAGATGATAACTCAAATTCAATGGCTGGTTGTTGTGATATCAAACTTACCATGTTGTTTGATAAATTCTCTTTTTGTCCTTTGTGTCAAGGATTTCCGGTGTCAAGTCTAATTACGCTCATCAAGAACAGTTATATTACATTAAGTAGTATGAAGATATGTACACAGCTAGATGAGATTAGTAAGGTGTGGATTATGGATTGATTGATTGTGTATTTATTGTGTCTGTTTTGGTAATAAGCCGTTTGTGACTTGAGTTGTTTCTTGTTCTTTTAGGGTGCGTTCACTTAAGCGATTTCTGGGGAGAAATCGCATTCCGTAAATTCTTTAATGCAAAAATGAAACATATGCTACCAAATAGACATTTTAAATTTTGCAGAATGTGATTTCTCACCAGAAATCACTTAAGTGAACACACCCTTAGTGTTTTATTCCCTTTTCTGTTTTTTGTCTAATATAAATACTGCTTGTTGTCCTACACTCAGATTCTTTTCTCTTATCAAAAAGAATCTGTAAGTGCTCCCTCTATATACTACCATCTCAACATACAACTAACCACTATCTACTACTACTTCTAATAGTTTTGGTACACTTTACTCATCTTTTTCAAACATGATCTTATATCATTGTGACACCTGTTGCTTATGCACAGGTTTGGTCTCTTATATTAGCTCATTTGTAGCTTACAGATTGTTGCCGTACTTACACCTGACCTGATTACCCCAGGTTTAATTTTTCAACAGCAAACTCACTCAAGCTCCTCTGAGCCAATTACCTTGAGACTTTACACTACTTTGTTACTACAAAAATTTTATAGCACTTCATCTTCACTACTTGAGCTGACTTTTTGAATTATTTGTGCCTTCCATTCTGGGCTAAAACTTGCAGGAAGTGCCATTAGAAGCTAGGATCAGGCTTATTGTCCCCTGTGGGAGGCACCTGTGTCACCTGTATCAATTGACATACCAGCCAGTAGTAAATGACACATTCCCATCGACGTATAAGCCGATTCCTTGCAGCAGAGCACTTCAGGTGACCTGGAGCACAACTTTTAGTCCCTCCAAGGTCAGGTCTTCCAATCATCTTCTCACACCAAACCTTTCAGAGAGCCTTAAAACAGCTCTGTGCAAAGTTTCCACTCAAAAAAATTACTTTGAGGTAGCAAACTTGACCATCAACATGACCAGGTCAAAAATCTGTTCTGTCAGGTCATAAATCTGCTCTGTCAGGCCACAAATGTGACCTGGAACCTTTCAGAGCGCTCTGAGGGACTTTAAAAAATCAAACTTGAACATCAAGTCAGACAGGTCAAAAAAGTGATCTGAAAGTCCCTCATAGCACTTGAGGGACCATATGCGACTCTTTGAGCTCAGCGGCTGTCCAAGTCGTCTTTGCCTTTACACTACATTTTCAACACTTTACACTACGTTTTCAACACTTTCAATGGCTACGACTCCGCACCAGAGTCCCCTGATCACATCCAGCACTGAATGCCATCTTCCCAAATCATTCACTTGCTCACAAAGTCCAAAGTCGCTCAACTAGAACCTTAACCAAAATCAAACTTCACTACTTACTCAATCTCACCCGATCTCACAGCGCTTAAACCTGCAGCTCACACCACCAATCAGTCACACCTTCAAATCAGCAGTTGAGAAAAATTCAACCACAAGATAATGGACATCACAACATATCGAAGCAACCATTGTACTGTTATAGATCACACTAACGCTCTCAAAACCATCAATATTGTCACACAATTTGTTCATGATGTTCATGAACCTGTTTATTTGATTGTTCCTGTTTGTTCATAAACCTGATTATTCAATTGCAATTTATATGTAGATTGTTTCATCTTCACTTTCAAGTCATAAAACGTTATCAAGCAACATAACAACCAGATGAAACTACAAGTCTGAGGAGGGAAACTACAAGTCTTAGTTGTTGCAACACGCCTAATACAACAAACGACAGCTATTTGAGATGGAGCGTGTAAAAATAGAAAACTAAAGAGTGGCCTGCGATTCGGTGACAAAGAAATTGATTTGTTATTGAGTATTCCAAATGAAACAAAACCAAAGCGTGGCGCGGTCTGTGAGACTGATCGATTTGGATCTGTAATGAACCAATTCTAATAGTCTACTGTAAATAGAAAGCTATGAGCGAGATTTTAGGGGACCATTCAGCTCCTTTCAATGCAACAGTAACAGTTGCAAGAAGAGTGGCAAATTATCTTACACTGCCTTTTTTTCTCTCGCTCATCACTCATCCATCTAATCATCATCAGGCTGATTGTCACTTTCTTCCTCACTTTCAGAGCCTGATTCATCTTCTAACGTGCTGGAGTCACCCAACTCTTCATTTGGCCCCTTGTTCTTCCCCGCGGCTAAGCTCTTGAGGTACAAACGAGATTTACTTGCCCCCTAGTTATGCAAGCAAGAATCGATCATAAGGTCTGATTAGAACTCTACAATATGAGTTCGATTAAGTGGATTCAAAAGACTTACATTGTTTTGCTTGCGAGCAGTCTCTTGACTTTCTGGAGACTTTTGTTTCTTTTTTGTTTTGGAACTCCCTTGCTGAACATGATTCGATTCGGACTGTGTAGATTCTATTCTATTTGACTGAGTGTTATCAATCACTTCCTCACCATCATTGATAAGTTTAGGTTCAATTACAAATAGACCATCTTCGATGTCTTTTAACCAAACTTGAATGACTGCATCGGTTGCTTTTCAATGGCCTTTCAATAGGTTGGTCGGACTAAGTTTGCTACCTGGCTTCTGGATTACTTCGATTGGCCATCCCCTCTTCTTGATGTGCGCGATAGGGTCAGGCATCTTTGGAAACGAAGTTTTATTGATGTGAGCTCCTGGATGACAAATACCACATGAGCAACAACACTTCCAAACCCATGAAAAGAGCATCAATCACTACATACCAAACATCTCATTGAGTTGGTGAGTTAGTCGGCTTTTTCGCTCGTCGCTTGCTTGCGGCACTTTGGCTTCAATCTCTTTAGCCACTTCTTGTCCGTGGATATAGGTTGTAAACTTGGAAGGGATTTTCGGAGTCTTCAGTGCCCAGTCAGCGAACTTGATGTTGTTGGAAAAGGTTTGAGACCATCCATCAACTCCACCGCAGCTTGCGGAAGTCAAGTAATACGAGATATGGTGCTGTTGACAGATGACCGAAAACTGACAACAATCAAACAAGGCAAGTCAGTATGAATCATGTGGAGTGACAAAAGTCAGATTAAACTTACGTCATGATGTGCTTTACGTACAGCAACTAAAGACCGCTTTTGTAAAGTCGCAACCGAAGTCGATTTTTCTGGCTTGCCGTGGGAGAGGTGCAACTTTTCCACATTGACCAGCTTTTCAAAGAGGGGCTGATATTTGGCTTTTTCTTCCTCTGAGAGCTGATGGACTTTCGGAGCAGGAGTAGTACTGTCGAACTGGTTTGTATTGATTCCATTCTTGTCATTGTCGCCCTCGCCCCCTTGATCATTGCCAACTACAGCAGTTGAATAGTCTGGAAGATTAGCTAGAGCAAAGAAGTATGGATCTTTGAAAACGTCCTGCTCATCCTGGCTTAGATCATGCCATTTCTCAGCCATCTCCTGATTTCGAGCTACCCAGGCGTCTTTATCATTGCGTTCGGGCACTGTCAAACATTTTCACAAGTGGGTATTTGATAACAAACGATGAGTAAGTGAAGTTTGAGAAAACCGATGATAGTGCAGTCATAAATTGGAAATTCATACTTTTAGTACCCAAACATTTCAAACAAAAACTCAAGAAACGTATCCAGGGGTTTGCCTTCACGGTTTTGGACCCTAACCCTCTGTAATTAGTTGGAAAGAAGGTATTGGAATGTTTAGAATCAGTTTGATGAAAAATTGAGACAAGTAAAAAATTAAAAACGACATGAACAAAATAAACAAAATAAACAAAATGAATTACACTAATTTCCATATGACAACCTCCGGTACTCCGGCCATCAGAGCAATCATGAGCATACGTTTTTCAAATTCCATTCGCATGATTTCCACAAGATCCCGAACCTCCTTGTGTACTTTAGTACGTCGAGACTCTTGTTTCTGTAATGCTTCCTGGAGCTTGACAAGTGACCAATTGTCAAGTTCTTGTTCGAATGTATCAAATTCCAAACCGGGGAATCGTGATTGAAAGACACGATTCGATTCTTTAGCGTTAGTTTGGGTGGCTGATGGGTCCTCAGTCTCAGTAGCGTTTTTATCAATAGGTTGATCTTCATCTGCCTGTGAATCTTCCTCGTCATCTGAATCTCCGGTGCCGGATTTCCGGCTTGAAGTGGCTGTTCTTTTGCGTTTACAAGAGGTAACCCGAGAAGTCTTCTTCTTGGGTGCGACGGATGAAGGTTTGGTTTTCGCAGTCTTAGATTTTTTTCCTTTTGAGCGAGTGGAAGGCATTATAGTATCAAAAAGCGGTTAAAGTCGTGAGTGGGTTGGATTGGAAATTGGTGCAGTGAATGGTTGGTAAGTGAATGGTTGGCGAAAAGATCTTTGAAGTCTTGATAAGTGAAATCAAGGCACATACAAGTTTCAATATCCGTGTGAAATCAAGACAGGATCCGTGTGAAATCAAGACAGGTGAACTTTTGATGTACAACACCTGATCCTATCCCAGCTCTCCCAGTAGTACAAAACTTCATGTCTACAGGACACGAGTTCTTCAAAGAAGGCCAGCTGTCTCAATGGACATGAGAGAGTCTCAAACGCAAGCAAGTATTGTCCTTGATCATATTCTTCCATCCTTGTTTGCCCGGCAGTTGGATCAATGATGGTTGATGAGAGGTGAGTTCCTTCAATTGTGATTGCAATATTTGCTCACTCACATCTACCAACCATTATATGAGTGTTTATGGGAAGTAAGACACTATACAAATTGAACTAAATCATTCATGATGATATTAAATATCACACCACCTATCAAAGCAAATCACCGATTTGCAATCTTTTAGGGCTTTTGGTCGCTGAAGTTGTTTCTAAGAAAAACAACCAAGAGGATGTTAAAGTATAGCTTATAGCTATAAGCTATAAGCTATAAGCTGGTGCTAGATGTAGTATTTTGACCTGTTTGATTAGAGAGACTGGCTCTGAAATGGAATACTGTGTGGTCAAGAGAGATTGAAGCTATTTTGTGTTGGGGTTACATGTGTTTGACGGAGTTCCAATAAACCTTTCCACAAGGGGTGATTGAATCACCCCTATGTGCAAATACATGGCACAAATTACCAAATGTTAAAGTTTTTTGTTCAGATACTTAGGGGGAATTTTGTTGTTGAGCGGGAGAAGAATACCTGATTTTTGAGATTGAATGGCTGATTCCAGGATGAAGATGGTGAGTTATGAAAAAAAGTCCAGAATGAAAAATGCTGGGCGTGCTGGGAAGAACATAAACTCAGGAGGAAACATGAAATTGAGCACATGTTCAGACACTTAGGGGGAATTTCGTTGTTGAGCGGGAGAAGAATACCTGATATTTGAGATTAAATGGCTGATTCCAGGATGAAGATGGTGAGTTATGAAAAAAAGTCAATAATGAAAAATGTTGGGCATGCAGGGAAGCACATAAACTCAGGGGGACACATGAAATGGGCTCATGTTCAGATACTTAGGGGGAATTTTGTTGTTGAGCGGGAGAAGAATTCCTGATATTTGAGATTGAATGGCTGATTCCAGGATGAAGATGGTGAGTTATGAAAAAAAGTCCAGAATGAAAAATGCTGGGCGTGCTGGGGAAGAACATAAACTCAGGAGGAACATGAAATTGAGCACATGTTCAGACACTTAGGGGGAATTTCGTTGTTGAGCGGGAGAAGAATACCTGATATTTGAGATTAAATGGCTGATTCCAGGATGAAGATGGTGAGTTATGAAAAAAAGTCAATAATGAAAAATGTTGGGCATGCAGGGAAGCACATAAACTCAGGGGGACACATGAAAATGGGCTCATGTTCAGATACTTAGGGGGAATTTTGTTGTTGAGCGGGAGAAGAATTCCTGATATTTGAGATTGAATGGGTGATTCCAGGATGAAGATGGTGAGTTATGAAAAAAAGTCAATAATGAAAAATTTTGGACGTGCTGGGAAGCACATAAACTCAGGAGGAAACATGAAATTGAGCACATGTTCAGACACTTAGGGGGAATTTCGTTGTTGAGCGGGAGAAGAATACCTGATATTTGAGATTAAATGGCTGATTCCAGGATGAAGATGGTGAGTTATGAAAAAAAGTCAATAATGAAAAATGTTGGGCATGCAGGGAAGCACATAAACTCAGGGGGACACATGAAAATGGGCTCATGTTCAGATACTTAGGGGGAATTTTGTTGTTGAGCGGGAGAAGAATACCTGATATTTGAGATTGAATGGCTGATTCCAGGATGAAGATGGTGAGTTATGACAAACACTCAATAATGAAAAATGTTGGGCATGCAGGGAAGCACATAAACTCAGGGGGACCCCTGAAAATGGGCTCATGTTC
>NW_006768814.1:480525-500605 GCF_000204055.1 Melampsora larici-populina 98AG31
CTTCATCCTGGAATCAGACATTCAATCTCAAAAATCAGGAATGCTTCTCCCGCTCATCAACAAAATTCCCCCTAAGTGTCTGAACATGTGCTCAATTTCATGTTTCCTCCTGAGTTTATGTTCTTCCCAGCATGCCCAACATTTTTCATTATGGACTTTTTGTCATAAAGCACCATCTTCATCCTGGAATCACCCATTCAATCTCAAATACCAGGTATTCTTCTCCCGCTCAACAACAAAATTCCCCCTAAGTGTCTGAACATGTGCTCAATTTCATGTTTCCTCCTGAGTTCATGTTCTTCCCAGCACGCCCAACATTTTTCATTATTGACTTTTTTTCATAACTCACCATCTTCATCCTGGAATCACCCATTCAATCTCAAATATCAGGAATTCTTCTCCAGCACTGTCACCCTCAAATCACCCCAAAATAGTAAAAGGATGTTGCACCTTATCAGTTGCTCAACTCTGAGATCCTGATAAGGTAATGGCATATTGGGGGTTGAGTGTGGTGACCAACCGAGTTCAACAGGTTCTCTCTTGTTGTTAATGCCGCGCTCCCGGCATGACGCCAAAACTATCCCTAACAAGGATCTTGGATGTTCCTGGGAACTTCAGGAGATTTCAAATCAAGGCCTAGCTAGCTTGGCATGATGACCGTTTAGATTTGTTGAAAAGGTCCTAAAGTAGAAGTTATATGCACATTAGCATTAGCACTCCCTTACATCAGTTTGTTCATATCCCAACTTTCCAAGGGGAGTCGGAGAAATCACCACCAACTCCATCTTCATCTTTTCGCACTTTCAAATGGTGTTGCCTGGTTCTGTTGTCCCAGATTCCAACAAACAAAGTCAATCACGCACAGCGCCAGCAAGGCCGGCCCCTGGAAGTGCCAGTCAAAGGTTAGCAAACCTCCGAGCACTTGAAGAAGCAGACTCCAAATCTAGAGATGCTGTCCTAAACAATCGAACTGTCGAAATCACGCCGGCAAATCCCCAAACCTACGAAGGATTCAACAGCGGTGATGACGACAATCCGATTGAAATCTATGACCACCTTCAGATGACTGCCGATTGGGACGAAGTACAACCAATCAATGATGGCACGATCATTCATCCTCCGGGACTCAGATCTGCATACTTCAAAAGCCCCACCTATCGAGAGCGGACTTTGACTGAGGAGGCTCACTGGAAGACCATCATACCCGAGATCTTCAAGTGTTTCATGATTTGTTCCCTCAAGACCGGACAATGGAGTAACGAAGCGACTTGGAATGAAGATCTTAACCTTGAGTGTAAATGTCCAGCTTGGAAGAAAGGTGTTGTACAGATTGATTCAGTGGACATTACTAGTGAGTGAAGTTCAAAGCATTGCTTGAGTTCGATCTACTCATCAAGCAGTGTCATGACGTTTGTATGATCAACACTACACACAGGCCGGAAGAAGATTGACCTAGAAACCTGTGGATGTGTTAGTGATGTGATTCGACTAGTCCGGAAGGGTTATATCGGAGGGTCTCCGATACGCCCTCGAATAGCTTTTTCAATACGCCTTCTTGCTTTTCATCATACCGTTTGGAAATACTGTGCTGTTCAATTGGCACCTTTTGTAGAGGCCATGGACGAATTTTTAGATGCTGGTAACACCATCTTTTTGGTTCCTGGCACCGAACAAGTATGTCATAGTATTATTTAGAGTTATGTACTCACAATCACCTGCTCATGATTCATAATCATCTTTGCCCCAGAGTCGTGACTGCCGTATTAGGTTTTTGGCGGCAGTTGATGTGTACCGTGAAATGCTTCGCCTTGAAGATGAGACTGCGTCAAAAGCTCTCCGTTTGTCACCAACAGACAAGCCCGCCATGTTTTGGGCCAAAGGTACTTGGAAAACGTGCCAATGAGCCGGATTTTGTGGTATGCATTGATGGTAATTTTCAGCATCGGCGCCATGAAGCAGCGAGTGCTAAATGGCGAGGTGAAAGTGGGGTAGTCCCTTCCCTTTTTATCTCACCTGCTCTAGGCGATATGTGGAAAACAAAAATGGAACCACTACCACGACAATCTGGTGTACCTGACAAATCCGCAGAAGTCATTGTGGGTGAGATTGAACTTTTTCAATGTCATGGTATTGACTAATCATCAACCATACATATGTAGGACCCTTGTAGCAACCAGCACACAGCCGCAAACGACATTCGTGGTCGTCATACTTGGCGAGGTTTTTATGAAACTGGCTTGATGGGGATGGCATGCCGACATGACCACCTCATCAAGTTCATTAACATTATCCAGACTGGCGAGAGGTACGAACAAGCTCTTCAGTGGTTGGAGAGATTGATTAATTTGCTCACCTGTTGGTTTATTTAGAGGTTATTATCCTTTGACCATGATTGATTCAATACTAAAGGAGACCGGTCAAGACCAAGCCGGTATTGAAAAACTCAAGGTGGGCATATTATATGATATTGGATGCAACCTCGAAAAAAGCATCATAAAGGTGGCTCATTTCAGTTTTATAGTCTATACTTGCGCTATTTCAGAGGTTGATATTTTGTAGAGAAACTTTTTCTCAAGGGCTCGAGAGAACAGTCAGCTGAAATTCGGAACCAGCTTGTTCCATTCATATGTACATCAATGGTTGTGCCAGCTTCAGTATAATCCTCGACTCAACGAGGATTGGGGTCTTTCGGATGGGGAGGGCTTAGAACGCATTTGGTCCAAACTGTCTCCTTTGGTTGGCGCTTTGAGATACTCTACAGTGTTCCATTGACTTTGCGCTTTGGAGCTAAGAACACGTCATATCAATGAGTCCAGTCGCAAGGTCACTGGTATGTATGTGTATTCAATAAGGATGTGGGACATTTAATTGATCAAATTCACTTCTGAATGATTAGTGCGGTGGCTACTTCAGCGCTTGTCAACCAGCCACAGTCTCTACACTAAGAGCTGTCAAGTTTTGAATGAATTGAAAAAAGATCCTATGTATACCGATGAATATCTGACTCACCAGTGGAACCGGCAGCGAGAATGCCAGCTCCAGGTACTGGTGAAAGAGAACTCTCAGGCTGTCAAGGACAAGCTTGATAGATTGGGAGTGATGGAGGAAAAGTATCAGGAAGCCAAGTTGAGTTGGCAGTAATTGAAAATTTAGATGATGTTGTTTACCTGGTCCTTTGCCTTCAGTGACGAACTGGTGGCTCTGCGCCGCAAGCGTAGGAGAGATATGACAGTGGCTGAGAAACTGAAACTAACTCACTTAACTCAAACAAAAGAAATGCTACAAACAGACATTGATGAACTAGCAGGTGAACTGGGGGGAGATCACTATCGTGATATGCCAGGATCTTCTAGTAAGAATTTTTTTACATAAGGACTTCATACAAACTGGGTGGCTGATTTGAGGTCCATGCAGCCCCTAAAGGACGAAATCTGATCAGGGTGCGAGTTGCTAAGGCTAAACTGTACGGGGCTAAGGTGGATGTATTCGAGTCGCAGAAGAAAAGCAATGAACGAGCTGGTGAGGCTCAATATGAATAACAGAGTAGTCTTAATTAATTTCATGCTGATTGAAATGATTGTATGTTACATCACTGTTAGGAACCTGTGCACAACAAAAATCGAACAAAACCCTGAGAGACAAGCAAGCACTTCTAAAACGGAAATATGAAACTTACAAACGAAATGCTGAACAGTTCAATGAGGATTATCCTGCACCGGACCCAATTTCCTGCCCCTCTCTTGAAGACATCCGACGCCTTGCACTAGTTGATCCGTTCTGGGATATTGATCAACTGACCCATCCCGACGAAGCGTGGGTAGTTGATCCAAATACCCAGCTTGGTATCAAAGCGTATCGTGATAAATGCCATGCGAGTGATGAGCTGTGTCAACTGGCACGCGAGTGTCGGCAATCGATAAAGTGGGCGGTGGATATGGAAAACAAGCTTTCAGTTCTCAACACTGCCCTTAATCTACAAGGTGGGTAAGCTTACCAAATCGGTATGATGAATGAGGTTAAAACTAAATAGTGTGAATGTTGGCAGACGATAATCCTGCTCTGCTGCCCAACGAATGGATGGTCGGAGCCGTCCAGTCTACAAAACCAACAGCAAAAGATAGGTTGTCCGAAAGTAAATTAGTTTTACAGGCTCTGTATTCACGGCTTGGTAGAATGTATACACGCTTGTGGATTTTTTGGGGTGGAGGGATGCATGGACTTATCAATCAAACGCTAGCCTACAGTAGCTTGGAGGAGATTGAGGAAGCATCAATATTAACACAGTGGTCAGCGTTAGTTTCCAGAAGCAAGATAGCCTGGAAGGCGAGCTCACGGGGTGAAATCCTTGATGCGGCTCCACTTGACGAAGGGGAGGAGACTGAGCAGCGTTTGATGGAGTTTGAGGCTATTGTTGATGAAGATGAGGTGGAAGGATTGGCGGATGAAGTAGATGTTGGTGGTGAAGAAGAAAGTGAAGAGATTCCTGGAGATGAAGGGTTTGACAATTGACAAGTGTATATAGTGAACGTTTTTGTTTATTTGAAATGCCTTGTTTTGCTGAAAGTGCTAGTCTGAGTTGTTTTTTCTTTGTACTCGTGATTGATTTTCACATCTAATGATGAATGATGAGTTGTTCAAGTGATTAAAGTCGAAATCTGAGTCAATGTGAGTTCTTTGATGAAAATTGAGCATGGCAAAGGTTGGTTGGGTGAATCGTGCTCGCAGTGTGGGATGGTGAGAAGATGAAAAACCCTTGTACGTATCATGATCCGAAGTCAGATCAAAAGTGAGTGCTCTGTCAGGTCAAAAATGTGATCTCAGGATCTTCCAGAGCGCTCTGAGAGGTTCCAGGTCACATTTGTGGCCTGACAGAGCAGATTTATGACCTGACAGAACAGATTTTTGACCTGGTCATGTTGATGGTCAAGTTTGCTACCTCAAAGTAATTTTTTTGAGTGGAAACTTTGCACAGAGCTGTTTTAAGGCTCTCTGAAAGGTTTGGTGTGAGAAGATGATTGGAAGACCTGACCTTGGAGGGACTAAAAGTTGTGCTCCAGGTCACCTGAAGTGCTCTGCTGCAAGGAATCGGCTTATACGTCGATGGGAATGTGTCATTTACTACTGGCTGGTATGTCGAATGATACAGGTGACACAGGTGGTGGGAGATATATCTTTGGATTTCATGGTCACTGTGCTAAAACAGAACTTAGATTGATCCCCATCTTCACTACTTGAATTGTTGGTCCTCAAGTTTTTCAAACATAGAAAACACAAAGAGAACTTCACAGACAGAAGACTTTCTTTTGTTGTTTACATATGTGAATCTCAAAACTAAAAAGATGCAATCCCGACTCGCCACTCTCGGTACTGTGAGTCCCGGTTTTTGCTTCCTTCTCCGGTCCTGTTACATTGGACAATGGAGAGCAATGGAGACTCATTATATATTCGCCAATACCCCTTGCTTTTCGCTCCTGTCTATCTTGATTTGACTTTTCATCCTGATTTGAAAGAACTATTCATGTTATGACATCGATCAACTCTCATATGTTGATACACAGTTGTCAAACACCAATCACATGTAGTTGCTTTTTGTCATTGCCTTTGTCATCGAATTGTGCAAGTCCCACCAATTCCCTCCTTTGATCAATCGGATGCAATGTAAGGTAGTTGATTCAACAAAAAAATAACCATCAATCATGAGCCAAGTAGAGTCAATAATTCATTGATACTGCCAGGTCACATGTAGTATGACACTCGAGCTTTTCCATGGTAGTCTCAAACATTGAGTGACTTTTGGCTTATTCACACTTGGTTTCAGCAAAAGACAGCTAATGTTTGAGAATTGAGATGAACAGATTTTACCGCCAATTGCAGCACCTTTTCTTGGTGAAGCATCACCACTATCCTTCTCCTTTCTTTTCTGCTACTAAAGGAGGTGAATTTATTTTGTGCTTTTAAATCTTGTTTGACACATGTACCTACTTTTGCTGAAAGTAAAGCAAACATGGCTGCATGGAGATTGTCTGTTACCTCATGTGTCAGGTAGCTCTTCCCCTCCACACTCGATTTAAATTTCACTGCTCTCTTTGCCTCTGCCTTCCAAGAGAGGCATATAAAAGGTTGAACTGTTTTGCACTCTGATCCAATCTGTCAACCCCTTCCCACATATTTGTTAACTGTTTATGAGTAAAGGAAAACAAATGTGATGTCAAATGAACCCGCCAAGGTGGAAAAATTCTTTACTCATCTGGAGGCAGGTTTGCAATTCTTTCCAAATTTTGTGCACTTGATCCAAGGAGTGTGTACTTTGTCCAACAGAACAAGTGTGATCATTTGTTTTTGTAAAACTATGAGATTTAATCTGTGTGTAAACTCCATATTGCTTAGAGTTCACTAGATAGCATAAACTCTCATTGACTTAAGTTCTTATTGAGAGTAAACAAGACAGTCAAAAATCAGGCAAACCTAATTGTAATGATTGTCATGGACTAATTGCAAAATTTTAATGAACAGATGGGACAGGAACCCAGTGGCCTGTTGCGGGCATGCCCGCCTGTTCTCTAGTTGTTCTAAAAAGATATAGATACAGAGTCCTCAATTTCAGAATTCCAAAACCACTTTAGTTTTGGTGGAGGGGATAGGTTTTGGAGAGTTGATTTGATTTTCTTATTTTCAGAGGTAAGCACTATATATCTGTTCAATTCTTTATCATTTGGTATGGGTAAGATTGATCAAAGTAACTCAGTCATCAAGAGAGTTTCAGACACCGGGTCACATCAAGAAACATTTTGACTTGAAAAACTTCACTTCAGAGATCATTTCAACTTGGATAGTCTCAAATGAAAATCCCTCTTTGATATCAATATACAAAAAAATCATCAGTGTCATATTGCCACTTTGGAAGGTCAAACTTTAGTATTTTGGTAGGTTATCAAATTTGGAAGATAAAATTTGAGATTGTTGGATCAAGTAGCTCTTGGGGAAGAACCTTTCAAAGGGATACACTTGATAATAGGAGATCAATACACAAGATCCAGCTCAACAAAACATGCTCATAATCTCCTCAAGGATCAGGTTTTGCAATAAAATGACTCAGGTTGCCACACATTGAATGGATTTTCATCCTCACACTCATCTTTTGTCCCAGCCTTCTAAGACATTAAGCATTGTTAAGGTCACTTATAGAGAGGTAACATGTATTATCACACCCAGCCTTATGGCAACTTAATGAGATACTCTTTCTCAGTATGACATACAATGAGTTTAGTTTCTTGTAAGAGAAACTGAGATCCTGTTGAAAAATTTGTGACTTGAGACTATGTGACAGCTTGAGAAAGCATTTTTGAGGTCACTACTACTAGAGAGGTAAGATGTATACTATCATCACACCCAGCCTTATGACAACTTAACAAGAATTTCTCTGTTAGCATGACATATGATGAGTTTGGTTTCTTGTAAGACAAAGTGGAATTTTGTAAACAAATTGTGACTTGAGACTATGATCTTCTCTTCAGAAAAATTTGAGAATTCCTAGTTCATAAAAACAGGATTGAACACTTTAAAATGAAGAATTTTGAGAGAAGTGCATTTGAGACCCAGAAGTTCAGGAGTGGTAAACTGCTTCTGACTATGTAAGTAGTATCAATCCAAACCATGATCACTATGATCACTATTTCTATATGAATTACACTGATTTCATCAAAAAAAGTTCAATCAACACGGTACAATTCAACCAATACAATACATGACCTGAAACCAAACCTAACTTTAATTATCATCATAGTATCACATATAAATAGAAACTAACGCCACCAACCGCGCCACGTTTTCCTCATCAGTTCACTGAGGAAAACTGGCATGTGAGTCTTTCTCTTCTCACATCATACTCAAATCCGAATAACTGTTGTTGACTTCATTTCTACTATAACCATGTTGTCTAGACTTCCTGTTCTTGTTTCTTTCCACCTATTTAGGTGTGTTCTTGTTATAGTCTTTGGTGTTCAGAGCCATAAAAGACTTACACCCGATTTCTGGTGTTATAAGGTTAGATTGTCTATTATATGAAATAAAACTTATCAGTTCACTGAGGAAAACTGGCGTACTTCCTGTTCTTGTTTCTTTCCACCTATTTAGGTGTGTTCTTGTTATAGTCTTTGGTGTTCAGAGCCATAAAAGACTTACACCCGATTTCTGGTGTTATAAGGTGTGTTCTTGTTATAGTCTTTGGTGTTCAGAGCCATAAAAGACTTACACCCGATTTCTGGTGTTATAAGACTTCCTTTATAAGGAGTCTCGAGTTTATATAGATTCTCTCAGATCACTATGATCACTATTTCTATATGAATTACACTGATTTCATCAAAAAAACTAACCCCTCAACTCCTGACTGAATGAGTAAGTTCAAAGAAACCAAACATACCTCCTGCTTTTATTTCACTGTGTAAATGATAAATTGGTAACCACAACCACAAACTCATTCTCAAAACACACGATTTACCAATGCGATTTGCAAGAAGCATAGAGGGTCTATTTGGTATTTTGGCTAAATGAGAGAGAGATCTCAGTGACAAAGATAAGGTCTTCTTTTGAGAGAGCACATCATGATCACTTTCACTACGGTGTGAGTCAGATTTGTTGAGTAGATTTTGTTCTCTAGTCCAAACAACTTAATTGCCTTGGGTCATGCATTTGAATCTGTGCTGTATCAAACTCAAGGCAACCTTGCAGTTGAATGTATGCGGCAAACTGTTCAATTGACTCTGTGACTGTAGCTCCTGTTGGCAACTTGATACCGTCAAATACATGTATACCATTCTTATCTCAAGCCACGCTCATGTTGTAGTATGTACTCATGATCAGTCAAAATCACATCTTCAAGTTCAAGACATGTTTAAAAGTTGATACACACCAAATAGAACAAATATGATTATACAAATAAATAATCATCAAGCTTGACATACAAGTTCAATGCGTGAGAAATCAGTCAAGAGGATTTTCGAAATGAGCAATTTCCATCGCCAAGAATTAAAGACCTATCTGTGTACATCACCAATTTGTCCAATCTGATAATACACGACTCCAATGATGATGATGACGATGATGATGATGATGATGATGTTGACCATTTTCATTTTCATCATCTTCATGTATATGTTCTTGGATCTCTGATCCTTCTCCTGCCCAAGCTGAAAATCGTGATAAGTCAAGTGGTGAACTGAGCTCATTTCCATTTACAAGTCCCGCATCACCATCTCCAATTGAGAACTTGACTCTTTCATTCGTATTTTGATTATGTCTATCGACACTGATCCTGAATTAGCAGACAAGCAAGAGATAAGCCTTTTTTGGTGCTACGGCCATGCAAGCGATATAAACCAAAGAGCAAGTTTGATAAATTACCTGCGTGTCCTACTCTGAGGCAAATCTACATCAGCCACCATGGTCATCGTGTCTGAATCAAGTGCCATGATCCGGTTGGCAACTCTGGCCAAGAATCGTAGTGCAACCCGTTCGGTACGAATTGGTCCAGCTGAATGAAGCTCTGGCAAGAGTGGCTGAGGCTTTCGACTCAGGGACCGAGGGGCAATAGAGTGACTTCCGCGTCCAGTACGGTTACTGTGGCTCCTAGTTGAGTAGTTGTCTGACATCCGCCTACCGCATGCCCGACCGCGACCGTCAGGCAACGAAGCTGAGTGAATGGAAAGTGCACGATCACTTATTGTGCTCTTTGTACTTCGACGAGCTGTGGAGAGGCCAGCCGAGATGGCATGTGGATTGGTGAAAAGAGCTTCGTCGTCTGAATCGATTGGCGAAGCTGCAGGTGCATAGTTAGACCTGACTGAATGTGTATCAGAAGTCCGTTCCCTATGGTAAAGTTGATCAAAATCAATCCTCAGCAAGAGGTTAAAGGATTAGACGTCGACAAAAGATTAGATCCAAACCGACCTTTGAGAGCGAGACTGAGAGCGAGGAGATCCCAAGGAAAGCGAAGAAGGTATTGAGAGTACATCTTCTTCTACTTCATCGTCATCCCAATTCACGGGGAAGAGTTGAGTCTCTGGGATTGATAGATTCAAATCCGAGACAGTAAGAGATCGAGCCATAGAACGAGTAGGTTGAAGGTCCTCAAAATCAGAATCTAAATCTAAATCAGGAGAGAATTGACCACGACCGTCATGAGTAGGCATGCTGGTGAAAGATTGAGTTGGATTAGGATCGAAGAGAACCCATTCGAAATCAGGATTAGGAGAGACATCATCCCATTGTTGTTGAAGATCGGTTGAGTTAGGAGAATGTAGTGAGGTTGAAATTGATCGATTGAAGATAGAATTGGATGAGATTGGCTCATGATCAGATTGAATGAGATCTTGTTGAGCTGATTCTGATGGTAGTCTTTGATGATGACGTAGAGATTGCAGAGTGATACTAGCCATTTTTTAAAAAACTAATCTTTTAATAAATCCAAATCAAAATCAAGTATACTTGAAGGTTCTAAAGAAAGATAAGAAAGATTGAAAAGATAGCAGAAGAGAATGGGATTTCGAGAATATCGACTATCAGATATCTAAAGTGACAGGGTCTCACTCTCTTCTTATGTAAATTCTCATCGAATCCGAATAAACTTTAATTTAATTGAATTTGACTAAAACAAGTCGCGGGCCTAATTTCTCACCAGTGTGGGAAAGGCCCCGCAGTTGCGGTAAATTTTACCTTACCGCATGCGATTTACCGAATTCCTTGACCCCCGCTGAGTCCACCTCGGGGTGTCCTTTTCAACCACTCGAAGCGGGCCTAAGAATGAACAATACAGCCGTTTCGAGCGGCTTTCCCCCTATCTCGTATCCATCTCGTTCTCCTCCCCATCTCGGTGACCTCAAACGCGCCAACGTTTTTTATTTTTTTATTTTTTAATACATACGACATCATCTATGTAATCCAAAACATCAAATGTCCTGTACCCGACCACTCGAGCATGAGACCACCCGGACACACTTGAGCAATCGGACACTCAAACACTCAAAGAAGCGACCACCAACAGCACTCACTCTCACAACCCCTTCCTCGACCTTCGCCTTCGTCACAAAAGATAGGATGCAGAATGACTATACAACTACTCAAATCAAAAACGTGTGATGGTGCTTTTCTCTCATCAAAATACTGACGTAAATATCAGATAAGGCAATAGAGTAAGTACTTTAACCTCAGTACTTTCAATCATCTTGCCTGTAGAGACGCAATCAGCGCTGGTTGACAAATCTCCATAGTATCTGTTGTCTCCTTACGTAGTTTAATGGACACCGTACCATATTCTTCAGTCATAACTTCTCATCACATGCGATTGAAAGGCTCTGATGCCAATAAGTGACTTAGAACAGTGGTATACAATTTCGGAGAAAGGTCACTGCGGCTTGAAATCTTGTAATACTATCATATAGTCTTGCTTTCCACTTATTTTCATCTTATTGTGAACGTGGAATAGAGAAGAACCTATGCCCGAAGTACTCACATCCACTGATGTATGGAATAGTAACCACAAAGAAAATTATATAGCATAAAGTTTGAAATCGACCGCTACGTGAGCAAGCAACAGTGCCTCTTGAGTCAATGTCACTGAGAAAGACTAAAGTTCAAACACAACACAAACCAAACGCGCCCAATGTATAAAGGCAGGTCCTTTTTTTAATTCCAATGGTTCCAAAAGGTAAATCTAATGATATTTGAAATGAGACTGGGAAATGTAGTGGAGATCAAATATATGAATTTGCTTGTGAGCCAAAACAATCGATTCTTGCAGATGCTGACTTTACAATAGTTGGTATGATTGCGTATGTACATTAGTAAGCTAGTGTTCAAAAATAATTCAAGTTTTTGATTATCTAAATTAAAGAAAGAGGTACACAATTCTAAGTGAGACCTGTCAAAGGAACATTCATGCTAGTATCATCCTTTTCTCCAGATATGTTGCTGATGGGTGGTATGTTATTAACATCAGCATTGAGAGATGTGTTGTCAAGGCGATCAGCGGTACCTGTGTTATCAGAGGGATCGGTGCTGTTAACGGAAGCGATGTTGCCGGCTGTGATATCACCAGGAGGCGTGTTTGTGTTAGGAGTGGGAGGGGTGTTATCATTATTGGCAGGAAGTGAGTCATCGGCGGGATTGACACGTTTGCGTTTAGGATTCTGAGCAGAGAATGCTTCGATTTGCAGGATTTGAATGTTGTTATCTGCAATATCCGATAAAATATCACGAGCTTGTGCAGGGGTAAGTTGATTACTCTCTTGCATCAAGTCGCTTGCTTGAGACTTCGAATTTGAGGCCAAGTTTACAAAGTAGCCTAGATTCAATAGTTTTGCTTCGCAGTCTTTCCACCACCACTTCTTGGCAGCCCCCTTTGTACGTGTACCTAAGGTCAAAGTACCATCAGAAAAAAGATCGGGCTGTAGATAAAAAAGGTGACGTACTGATCAGATTGGACAAGGCTTCCCGACACTCTGTTCGTTCTGTAGATGTAGAAAGAATATCAGTGTCTCAATTTGTTCCGATTGAAATGGAAGTTAGACTCACTATCCACTTTGCCTTTGTTTGAGTTGAGTAACCCAGCCGCAGTGCCAGTCACATAAGACTGGAATTGTGCGGCGACGTGCGTCTGTGGATTGCATTTCTTGTCGTTATCTATCCACATCGAAGCGCGCGGGGTGGCTCGAACAATCTGGTAGGCTTCGTCGCCTAAATAAGTAGATACCCCAATGATGACAAAGTCACCCCGGTACGTTGCTGCCATGTCGTTTGCCTACATATATTTACAGTGTTAGTATTCGAGAGTGAAGAAAATGAAAGAAAATAAGCCAACCTCCAGTTGCCACCTTATCATGAAATCACTGACAGCTGCGCGTGCGCCGAGCAAAGACATATTTTTGGCACGGGTAGTTGTAGAAAGGCCTGATGGTGGTAAGGATGAATCCGTATCAGCTGTGGTATTGATCAATGATGTTGATTGATTCTGTGATTTAAATGCATCTTTCTCTGCCTGGGTTTTTGTGTTCCACAAAGCAGATAGCGAGGTTGAGGCTCGACCATTGGCAACTCCTTTTTCTAAATTATTAAGCAATTGATGAACATATCAATACATTGATGTATAGAGTCTAGAGTCAAGACTTTGATAACTCACGATTTCTATACTCTTCTTTCCCTTGCGCAGTTGCCTGAAATTTTTGCCAGCTGTTTGGCCCTTTCCGCACAACCTTTTGCCCCCTGTAAGATGATATTGTCAGATATCTGATGTCGATGAAAGGAGAAATAGATGACATCTACCATAGTTTTTGTACCGCGTCCACTGAGACCTGATTGTTGATACAATTAATGGCCAATGCTTTGTCAAAATCGTCATACAAACACATGAAGTATGATTGTAAAGCCGGAGGAACCGTAGACCCTTTACAATGTTCCACTGAGAGTATACGTAGTTCGGCTGAAGTCTTGCTCATCATCTTGTCGGATGTCATGATAGGTAGTTCCGGAGTTGATTTTGAAGGAACCCCAAGGAGAGACTTTGGAAGAAAATTGTTGACTAGAGCTCTAGTTTCTGCAGCTTTTGCTGCAGCTAGTGTCAACGTAGGTGTTGGGAGGGTAGGACCGGCTGTTGATGGTAATTGATTATTTTCCAGATTTGAACGGTTGCGGGCATTCTTTTTTGCACGTTTTGAAGGCAACACGGTTGGGCGGAGTTGAGAGGTACTTAAAGTGTCTGGTCGACCTTCGTTCAGTCTTGTGCTGGTCTCATTTCGTGGGTGTGGTTGTATATCAGTTTCACAGCTTTCTGGATTGGCAAAATCAGTATTGTAGGTGTTGTAAAGATGGCTGTTACCACTGAGCCGACCACGCTGGGCGTGGGATGACGGAGTAGACTGCTGAAGATTGGCTCGGACTTGACTTTGCTGGACTCCATGGCCCACTGTTGAGGGCCTGGAAGCGTCTGAACTAGAGAAACTGAGTGAAAGTCTACGATCTTCTTGGGTAGAATGGCCAAGATCATAGGTGCCGTGGATTTGAGTATGAGTTTGAAAGTCCCCGGGTGATTCATACCGAGCTTGAGGGTGAAGGTAGCCTGGGCTTAGCGGGCTTAGCTGAGAAACGTGTGTTTGTGATGACTGGTGAGGTGCTTGAGTATGAAAGGAACCAGCTGGTTGTGTCGAATAGTAACTTGGAGTCAGTGATGAATTGTACGGAGGCCGACTTTGCTGAGCATCAGTGGTGCGTGCTTGTAAGGATTGGCTTTGAAGGGCCCCATATGCCGGACCTGAATTGAGCCGCGTCTGATTGGGATTGTGTCCTGGCGGCCATGAGGGACTGGAAGCAGGCCAAGCAGAGCGGTTGAAATCAAAGTTGTTGCTGGAGTTATACATGGAGGGAAAATGTGCAGAGTTTGATTTTTTCCATTTGTTTCAAGAGAAACAGTGCAAAGTTTTTGGTTTATGATATTCAAGAGGGCAGATACTCAAGTTTTTACTATATAACTCGAGATTTTACCAAATTTCCAGGTAAAAACACTAGTTTCTGCCCTGGATTTGATCGGGTACCAAGATGTACTAGAATTGGGGACAAAACCCAATGAAAGAGGATCAATTTCCACCACCTGAAAGCCAAAAAAATCACTACCATATTTACCAATATGCAGACATCAAAATTTGTCTCCACAATATTATGAGCCTAGCCCAATCAAACCAAAAGATGGTTCATATGATATCATTCTTCCATATGTATCAATATGATATTGAATATAACATACAACTTCAAGAGTGTGTAAAAGTGTGTATTTCATATATTTTGGGCTATGTGGATCAGGCATGCTATTTAGGCTTTTTAATAAATGCAACTTGCAAAGAATATTTAAGCATATCTGGCAAGAGGTGAATGTCCCTACCACACTGAGCGGGAAGGAAGAGTGTGGTTTGTGAGGTATTTACATGTGTCAAAGTGTGGATGTCATATTATATTATAAAATACCTAACATTGGAGAAAAAAATGAGCCCTAAATCAAGGGTTTTGGACCCAAATTGAAAAAGTTATTGGCCTCACAGGCATAGAGCATGTACCTACCACACTGAGCGGCAATGAAGAGTGTGGTTTGTGAGGTAATTACATGTGTCAAAGTGGGGATGTCATATTATATTATAAAAGACCTAACATTTGAGAAAAAAATGAGACCATCATCCAAGGTTTTGGACCAAAGGTAAAAATGTTATTGGCCTCACAAGCATAGAGCATGTACCTACGACACTGAGTGGGAATGAAGAGTATGGTTTTTGAGGTACTTACACATGTCAAAGTGTGGATGTCATAGTATATTCTAAAAGCCCTAGCATTGGAGAACAAAATGTGCCCTAAATCAAGGGTTTTGGACCCAAATTGAAAAAGTTATTGGCCTCACAGGCATAGAGTGTGTACCTACCACACTGGGTGGAATGATGTGGTTTTGGAGGTACTTACATGGCTCAAAGTGTAGATATCATAGTATATTATGAAATCACTAATATTGGAGAAAAAAATGAGCCCTCAATCAAGGGTTTTGGACCCAAATTGAAAAAGTTATTGGCCTCACAAGGATAAAAAGGGCAGAATGTGTACCACACTGAGTGGAAATGAAGAGTGTAACTTTTGAGGGACTTGAAGATTTCAGCCTGTTGAAGTGATTGTATATTCTGAAAGTACTCACATTGGAGAAAAAAATGATCCCTTCCCCAAGGTTTTTGGACCAGAACTGAAAAAGTTCTTGACATCATGAGGAAATAATGCTCACTCTTGATCTTATTTCAGCATACACATGTGTGTTGAAACATGCAAAAATCCTGCGTGATCACAATTCCTGACTCCACAACTGCAACAAAAACCCAAAACTCACTTAATAGGTGGGAAATATGGCATTCTGACCAACTGGCTGAGTGTAGAATTGGATTCCAAGGTCAGCCTCTCTGATCAGAATTTTACATTTCCCTCATCCTCTTAGTCTTTTGATATGCCAAAGTAAAAGAGAATGTCAATTCCTGACTCCACACCTGCAGAAAAACCCCAAAACTCACTGAACATGTGAGCAATATGTCTTTCTGACCAACTGTTTAATTGTAGAATTCAGTTGTGTTTCCCTTTTTGTTCTTTTTGTTGAAAGAAAGATTGATAGTTGAAAAGTCATTTGAGAACAATATTTACAAATAAAGATAAGGAAATAAATGATGGTGTTTGAAGGCGGTGATTTGAACAATAGTAAACTGGAGTCGATTGTTTTTTCACAAAAGCAGCAAGGCTTTACATAGAAAATAATCGACTTGTTTTTTTGAAAAAGCTATCGTTTCCAAAAGCGTCACGTTTCCTCGTTTTGAAAGTGCCTCCTGCTTATGGATGAAAGCGCTTCATGCTTTTGATTAAAAGTACAACTGTCTAACAACCAAAAGTATGTCTTGCTTTTGATTAAAAGTACCTCTTGATTTTAATTAAAAGCACCTTGCGCTTTTGATTAAATGAAAAGCACCTTTTGCTTTTGATCAGAGCCATATATATAAAGGCTGGAGTTTCAGCATGGGTCCATATCGCCATCTCAACTTTAAAGAGAGCATTGTACTCATACCCATCATTCTCTCATCTCTCTCGTCAAATCACTAGTTGCCTTTTGTTGGAAGGCAGTGTGCCAAAACAATAAATCAACATCTTCTTTCTCATTCGTTCATCACAGCGGTTGCCTTTTGTTGGAAGGCAGTGTGCCAAAACAATAAATCAACATCTTCTTTCTCATTCATTCATCACAGCGGTTGCCTTTTGTTGGAAGGCAGTGTGCCAAATCAATAAATCACCCGTGTCTTTCTCTTATCGCATCTCTCTCATCAAATCATTAGGACAAGTTGCCTTTTGTTGGAAGGCAGTGTGCCGAAACAATAAATCAACTTGTAAAAAAACAGACAACCTCAAGTACCAAGACTTCTTCCAAGAAACCAACCTTACAAACGAAATTTTAGCTTATACCCATTCGATCCATCTGTGGTTCATACCTATGTGTAGCTTGAATTACCAAATAACTATGATAAACTGTGAAATTGTTCCTTCAAACTGTGTACTCTCCTTATACCAATTTAGTACAACTCCTCAACTTAGATTACTGATGATTGGTGGACAAGTCACATTGCGAGAAGGTTTGATACCTTCATCTTCGACTTGGAAGCACTTCTTACTGGTATGGATCAATCCATATCGTGGATTGATTATTATTCGTATTACGAATCAGAATTGCAGAGAGACAAAAAGACAAGATAGGGTCTTGATGATCGTAGATTGATCGTACTGTTGTAGAGGCATGTGGGATCAATGAGAGGTGGTAGTGGAGAGGTTTACTGAGGTTGAGTGAAGACTAGAATTTCTATACTTGACGTGTCTGTAGTTTTCAATATGGATTTTTCCTACCTTTATAAAGAGAAGGAGGTGTTCAATTTCAAAACAAAGGAAGGGAGCAAATATGCTCTTGATAGATGCGATATATTTCAAAAAGCAAGTAATATAAAAGTAAAATTACAAGGCAAAACTGAAAGTATAAACTATTCAAATAATAAGGCTTCTGGATCTAATGTTTCTGGGTCAACAGCAGCCTTAATCTCCTCCAGATCCAAGCCGTGCATAAGCCCAGCAGCCTCATCTTCATCATCATCGGAGCTTTCCGCATCATCATCACTCTGATGATCTGAGATATCCTCCCACACGTTCTCTTCTACATATGTGGCGTGCACATCACCCGGTATCATTGAGAGTTTGCCATTATTCCACATATTCATGATGTGATCAATCTGGCTGATCCAGACGGCCTTCAATTCTTCGTCGCCAGCTTGGGAGCATGTCTGAGAGAAAACTTCAAGTACGTCTTCGTTCCACAACAGCTGATAGTTAGTGATCTTAACATATTGATTTTGAAGAATGACACTGGCCGCAATCAATTGTGTTTCAGGTGGCAAGGATGATAGTATGGGGTGGGAGATGAGAGGCGTGGCTGGTCCAAATCCAGAGTCCGTCGGGCAAAGTAGAAATTGAAGACATGTCCAGATGCGATCATGAGAACTTGTTGCCCAACGCATCAACCGGCGAACCTCCCAACCTAAGCGCCTAAGCTCCTCTTGTGCTCGGTCGATATAGGCAAGCTGACGCATCCCATCCCTTGTCTTTGGATCAGTTGCCCATGGATCTTGAAGTTTCGTGAATATTGAGTCGTTCCAGAACGGGTGATCTGCTTTGATTTCATTCAAAGCATTATAGTCGATGTCCTCAGGAAGCTGTTGGGCAGGATACTTGGCCTGATATTCTGCCCGGCGAGTGCGGTATGTATCGACTTTTTTCCTCAGCTGTGCCGCACGCTTTCGAAGAGCAAGAAGAACAGAGGTCTTTCCACGCTGACCTGTAATAACCAGCATTAGTGTTGTCATTCATCTTGTGTTTCAAATGATCAAATACCTACCTATATTTGAATGATGCCCATCTGCACGACTCTGTTGCAGCGGTCGCTTTTCCTCATTAAGTGCAATGTAATACAATGCAACCTTGTGCTTGCTGTACCAAAGCTTCAGAAAATCCTCTTGCTCGGTTGCTGATGATGAATAGAGACTTACAGATTATATCAACCCAGTTGACCAGACATATAACAATGAATAATGAAAACTGACAAGTATGGAAAACTTCCGCAGTGCCTACTTTTTCAGCCTGTTTGACAATCTCCTCCCTAAGGCGCTCGCTTTCCAGAACTCGGGCAATGGACTGTTCAGGTGTTTGAGCCACTCTCAACCTGTTGAAGTATATGAATTGTAATGATGTCTATTAATAATCAGTCATTGGGGTATGCAGAAGTTTTGACTTACAATAAAGCTTTTTGTTTGTCTTGTAGAGATAGTAGTCTCCCGAGTTCTAGTTCTTGTTTTTGCATAGCCACCTTCTTGCTTGCATATGCCTCGCGCTCAGAATCCCACTGTTCGCGTAAAAAGGTGTCCGAATACATATGACCGGGTTGGGCTGGGTTAGGTGTGGCAAATAGTGAGGTCAAGAACGTCTGAGCTTCTTGACCTACCTTCATCACATTTTGTATACGTTTGCAAAGCCACTGGGCTATTTAATTCAGATGGATAATTCTGTTAGCAAATCTCGCACATGTATAAGAGCAAAATTATACATACCGCTTCCCTGGTTGAGCTTTGTCTTATAGAAGCGATTGCGCCAATATATAGCTTGTAGTCGATGGAGTCGGGTTGATATGCGAAGAACAGACACAAGGGCTGATAAAAAAGACCAGAGCCGCTCAAGGCCCTCGCCGTCTGACAAGCCCCAATACTTATTGAAGCGAGGGTTGAATTTTATCTGACAGGCCCACTCGTGCACATATGCATGGAAGACCGATGTACCAAACATCATCTTGTTATCGGGTGGGAAGAGCTGGCGCTATGATTGAACAATTGGACACAATTTAATCAGCTAATGGGGCAATTGAAATCGAGTAACACGACATGGACTTACCTTTGCGATATGGGCACCTAAGTGACATCCAATGTCATAAAGTACAGCTATGTGCTTATCAGGATAGATTGATCGAAGTTTTTTTAGAATCGCCACAGGATAATATAGCCTATAATCCAAAAAAGTCAGTTTTTGATATTAATGTTGTGTAATGCTGTGGGCCCTTACTTTTCACCACTTTTGTAGATATTCACAAAGTAAAGTGCGACATCGTGACGGCAAGCACATGCAAATAAACCCGTGTCGTCACATCCATCCCAAGACTGGCTATTGCGAACGTCGTTGGCAGCTGTATGGGAATCAGAACATGCGGTCTGCAATTGGAGGGTTGATCCACAAACCTGTTTAGTGACATTCAGTAATAGATGTGAAAAATGATAAGCATGAAATACATACCTTGATGCCAACCACTACAGCATCGGTTGCTTTACAGGCAGTGACCTGAGTCTCAAGCTGGCTAGGGCAAATGAAAAAAGGCGGATATTGTTCTTCTTCTGGCGAGTCCTTGCTAGCATGCGATGATGACGCTGTTGGAATGCCATCCATG